>NC_079390.1:22323562-22461062 GCF_029220125.1 Pseudoliparis swirei | reverse complement strand
GATCTGAATGGTTATAAATTTGTTATAACAGTTAAAAGTTACTGTGAGGACTTTCTAACTGGTTATGAACCAGGCTTAGTTTAATCCTGATCCTGTTAGACCTCCATCAGTAGTTCAGACCCAGAACCAGGACCTTAGCGGGTCCAGACTGTCAGTAAAATGAGAGGTTTTCCCAAAGAGGCTGCGGTGCTCATGTCGTCCACAGGGGGGCGCCAGAGTCACTCACAGTTTATTCAGATTCAGATTCAACCTGATTGTCACTGCACAGAGGACCGAGACCACGAAATGTTGGTGAGCATCTGACCAGAGCAGTGCAGAGAAGAATATATATATATATATATGTGTGTGTGTGTGTGTGTGTGTGTGTGTGTGTTCTGACAGAGAACTACCATTCCTGATATACCTTGGAGGGGTTTCCCTGCTGGTAGTTCCTGAACCTCGGGATGCTCCGGATCCCCTCCTCCGGTTCGCGGTTCTTCCGGATGTCTCCGTCTGAGATCGTCTCGATCTCCCCTCTGACGGTCAGCGGCCCCCCCGACGTCGCCCCGCCCGCTCCGCGCAGGCTGCCGATTGGCCGGCTTATACCCACGCGTGTCGGAGCAGCAGGCGGCGGCGGGCCGGCCCGAGCGAGCGGCCGTTGTGAAACGGACTCGGGTCGCGGTCGGCGGTCAGAGGCTTCTCCCGATTGGTTGTCGTCTGTCGGCGAGTCCTGCGATTGGTCGGACGCCAGACTGCCTCTCGACGGGTCTCCCAACGCCACCGCCGCCGCCGGTGGTTTTCTCTCCTTGCGGAGAACGTCCCTGTAGAGGGAGTCCATCGGATCAGAGGACGACGCCCCCTCCTGGCTCTCCTGGTTATCTTCATCTGTGAGCGACGACAACAACAACAACAACAACAAGTCGATTTACTCCACGTCACTCGAACAACTTCATGAATCCTCCTGTTTTCATATTTTACTCCTAACAGTTCCCAAAGATCATCATCATCATCATCGTCACCATCATCGTCACCATCATCACCATCATCATCACCATCAAAGTGGCTCAGCTGGAGTTTTCCACGTGTTTTTTTAAACGCTGCACGTGAACTTCACACGTTTCCGTTCTTTTGTAATTATTCGTGGGCGTGTTCACCTCGGTGGTAGAGCGCGGTGAGGAACCCCAGGCGGTCCGTCCCGTGGAACAGCGCCCGTTCGATCTCCATCTCGCGGCGCGACAGCGGCTGGCTGGCGGCGAAGCGCTGCGGCCGCGCCAGGAGCTCGTCACGGGCGTCCATCTTGTCTCTGATCACCTGCAGACGCTGCTGCTTCGCAACTGGAGCCGCGCAGACGCCGTGGGACTGAGAGGCACAAAGGGAGGGGGTCAGACAGCGTGTGTGTATATATGTATATATATATATATATAAAGAGAGACAGTGTGTGTGTATATATGTATATATATATATATATAGAGAGACAGTGTGTGTGTATATATTTATATATATATATAGAAAGAGAGACAGTGTGTGTGTATATATGTATATATAAAGAGAGACTGTGTGTATGTATGTATATATATATATATATAAATATATATATGTATATATATATATATAGAAAGAGACAGTGTGTGTATGTATATATATATATATATATACATATAGAAAGAGATGTATTTATATATAGACCTGTGGGCCAAATGGATATATATATATATATATACATAAATATATTCATATATATTAATATAAATATGTATGTATATATTTATGTATATATATATAAATGCAGTATATATATATATTTATGTATATATATATATATTTATTTATATATAAATATATTTATTTTTAAATATATATTTTTAATTACAAATATATATATATATATATATACAAATACATATTAATATTTTTTGTATGTATTTAAAGCTAGCAAAGAATATATTGCCAATCTCTCAAAAAGTTTGCCAAAGTAAATTAAAGTAAATGTCTCCACGCAGTCAAAAGAGCAGGGAAGCATTATATATATATATATATATATAGCGGCGTCCTTCTACCTTCTCCGGCACGTCTCTGCTCCGCCACAGCAGGATCTCCGTCTCGGTGAGCCCGAGCTCCCGCAGGCTGGCCAGGTCCGTCTCCCCGTCCTGCAGCGCCCGGAACTCGGAGAGGCTCCGCACGCCGGCCGCCTGCGCGCCGAACGGCCGGTAGAGCGCCGCCGGGGCGAAGCACTTCCTCTTGGCGACACATCTGTGTGTGTGTGTGGGGGGGGGGGGGGTTAAAGGCTGTAAATCCCAAATGTTGTTCTGCAATCGGTAATTCGACGACGGATTCGTGGAGGAGTGAGACCTCCGCGCTGCGAAGCCTAACAAGCGTTGGATGGAGAGTTTATTTATTTATTCATGGTCTAAAGCGGCGAGAGCTCCGGTGGGAATAAAAAGCCGCCGGCTCGGTTTACTCCTCGCGCCACTCAGCGGATTGTTTCTTTACCGTCGCGCGGCGACAGTAACTTCGTCTCGTGAAAGTTGAACCGTGGCGAGCGCCGCGTGTTCACAGAGAGGACCTTCAGCTCGGAGCAGTTGGGGATTGGTATTCCTTCTTATCCAGACCGTCTTGCCACATCGGAGCCAAAGTACTGATAATATCCGTCAGAAGGGATGCATTGTGGGGCATTTTTGTACCTAAAATGTGGCGGCACCGGCTCATTTCACGCAACTCCCTCCTGGCAGGTCGACCTGCTCAGGCCGTCCGACCTCCGACCTCCGCAGCTCATCCAGAATAAAGCTGCTGGTCTTCAGCCTCCCGAAGTTCCCCCACGCCGCTCCGCTCTCTTCGTGGTTACCGGTGGAGCAGCAGCCGCTTTAAAACATCGGTTCTTGGGTACCGTGCTCTGAACGGGTCGGGCCCCGTCTACATCCTGGAGACGGTCACGCCGTACACCCCGGCACGTTCGCTCCGCTCGGCAACAGCCAATCGCCTCGTGACTCCGTCACTTCGAGCTAATCACTCGAAATCCAGACTGTTTGCCGTCCTGGCTCCTGATTGGTGGAACGAGCTCCTCACTGACTTTACATCTTCACCCGGAAACTAAAAACACATCCGACTATATCTGGATTAAAACACAGATTAGCACTTCAGTGGCACTTAAATGGCTCTTACTTGTATTATTACTTATATTATTACTTATGTTATTACTTATATTATTACTAGGGCTGTGAAACGATTACAATTTTTAATCAGGTTAATCACAGGTTTCTGTGGATTAATCATGATTAATCCCATATATACATTCAGGGTTTTTCCTGGGTCAAAATGGGTCTTCGGTGCTCCCAAAAAAAACGTCTGTCCGTTGAGTGAGTGATCAGCAGCTGGCCGCTCGGTCCATTCGCGCACCTCACAGTTGCGTATTGATCAGACAAGAAGACACGCTTATCAACTCCAGTGTTTCCCCTCCTATTATAACAGGGGGTAATCTCCACCCGTCACCCTGTAATTTTCGTCTACCCCCCCCCGTCAACAATTCTCGGCTCGCGCGACAGAGCGATGCGTGCGCCGGCATCGAAGCTCTGCGGCGACCGCGATCGACATATTGAGCACCCCTGCATTAAAACATTAAAGAGCCGAGAGTTTTTTTCAGCGTGAGAAATACGATGTGTGGCAGGAGTGCGTGAGCTAAGACCGAAATGCGTGAGTCTCACGCTCAAGGCTCACCAGTGCGCGCGCCAGCATCGGAGCTCTGCCCGAGCCGAGAGAAGAGTTGTTGACCGGGGGAGGGGGGGGGTGCAAGTGACTTTCTTTCGTCCCGATGTGCGTGCACACGCCGGCATCCGAGCTCTGCGGCGCGCGAGACGGAGATCGGAGTCGTGTTAACGCGACACGTAGAGACAGAATGACACGCTGCTGGAGAGACGACCAACAACAGACGGATTGGAAGCTCATTCTGCGCATGTGTTAAATGCGTTAAAAAAACAAAACTAGTTAAACCTGTAATTTAATTAACTGAGTTAACGCGTTATTTTTCACAGCACTAATTATTACTTATGGTATTACTTATGTTATTACTTATATTATTACTTATGGTATTACTTGTGGTATTACTTATGGTATTACTTGTGGTATTACTTATGGTACTTTTGTAGTTCGACTTTCTTAAAGAAATGTTACTATTCTTTTCTTCCAAAAAATAATATACATATATATGTATATACACAATAAATTATATATATATTATTTTTTTATTTATATATATATATATATATATATATATATAAAACAAACAATGTTAATCATCATTGGATTGGAACTAAATTAATATATTTCTATATTTTTTTCTTTCTTTTCTTCCAAAAAATATATATACATAATAATTAGTGCTGTGAAAAATAACGCGTTAACTCAGTTAATTAAATTACAGGTTTAACAATTATTTATTTTTTAACGCATTTAACGCATGCGCAGAATGAGCTTCCAATCCGTCTGTTGTTGGTCGACTCTCCAGCAGCATGTCATTCTGTCTCTACGTGTCGCGTTAACACGACTCCGATCTCCGTCTCGCGCGCTGCAGAGCTCGGATGCCGGCGTGTGCGCACACATCGGGACGAAAAAAAGAGCAAGTGTCACGCATTGAGCGTGAGACTCACGATTCGGTCTTAACTCACGCTCCGCCACACATCGTATTTCTCACGCTGAAAAACTCTCGGCTCTTTAATGTTTTAATGCAGGGGTGCTCAATATGTCGATCGCGTCGCCGCAGAGCTTCGATGTCGGCGCCAGACGCTTCTGTCGCATGAGCCGAGAATTGTTGACGGGGTAGACGAAAATTACAGGGTGACGGTGGAGATTACCCCTGTTATAATAGGAGGGAAACACTGGAGTTGATAAGCGTGTCTTCTTGTCTGATCAATACGCAACTGTGAGGTGCGCGAATGGACCGAGCGGCCAGCTGCTGATCACTCACTCAACGGACAGACAGTGGGAGCACCGAAGACCCATTTTGACCCAGGAAAAACCCTGAATGTATATATGGGATTAATCATGATTAATCCACAGAAACCTGTGATTAACCTGATTAAAAATTGTAATCGTTTCACAGCCCTAATAATAATATATATATATATATATATATATATATATAAATATATATATATAAACTCTTCAGTGGCATTTAATGGCTCTTACTTATGGTACTTTTGTAGTTCGACTTTCTTGAAGAAATGTAACTTTCTGTATTCTTGTAGTTCTGAGTTTGACTCTTGGTTGATTCACTTATTCTACGTCTCTTTGGATGAAAGCTAAATGACGCGCGATGTAACGTAATGTCCAACGCCTAGAAAGAACAAACACAAATACTCGGTGGAAGTAAAATGATCGATTCAGTGAAACAAAATGTGTCCGTAGTTTCGTCTTTGAACTTTCTAGAAAAAAACCGAAGAAAAGAGCCGCGGTGGGCTGGGCTCACCGCTCGATGTCGACGGCGGTGAGGAGCTGCTGCCGCAGGAGGCCGTGCAGCTGGCGCTGGCCCTCCGTCTCCTGCTCCTCCAGCAGGGGGCCGTCGTCACAGGACCGCCGGCTCACTCTGAGGAGCAGGACACACGGGTCACACAGGGGTCACACACGGGGTCACACGGGGTCACACACAGGGTCACACAGGGGGTCACACACGGGGTCACACACAGGGTCACACACAGGGTCACACACGGGGTCACAGGGGTCACACACGGGGTCACACACGGGGTCACACAGGGGTCACACACGGGGTCACACGGGGTCACACGGGGTCACACACGGGGTCACACACACGGTCACACACGGGTCACACACAGGGTCACACACGGGGTCACACAGGGTCACACACGGGGTCACACACAGGGTCACACACGGGGTCACACACGGGGTCACACACGGGGTCACACACGGGGTCACACACGGGTCACACAGGGGTCACACGGGTCACACACAGGTCACACAGGGGTCACACACAGGTCACACAGGGGTCACACACGGGGTTACACATGGGGTCACACACAGGTCACACAGGGGTCACACACAGGTCACACAGGGGTCACATACAGGTCACACGGGTCACACACGGGTCACATAGGGTCACATACGGGTCACATACGGGTCACATACGGGTCACATACGGGTCACAGACGGGTCACATACGGGTCACACAGGGTCACACAGGGTCACACACGGGGTCACACACGGGTCACACACGGGGTCACACACGGGGTCACACACGGGGTCACACACGGGGTCACACACAGGGTCACACACGGGTCACACACGGGGTCACACACGGGTCACACACGGGTCACACACGGGGTCACACACAGGGTCACACACGGGTCACACACGGGTCACACACGGGTCACACAGGGTCACACACAGGGTCACACACAGGGTCACACACGGGGTCACACACTTAGGGTCACACACTTAGGGTCACACACTTAGGGTCACACACACGGGGTCACATACATGGGTCACACACTTAGGGTCACACACGGGGTCACACACTTAGGGTCACACACTTAGGGTCACACACGGGGTCACACACTTAGGGTCACACACGGGGTCACACACTTAGGGTTAAACACATAGGGTCACACACTTGGGGTCACAGAATTAAGGTCACACACATATCCGGTCACACACATGGAGTCTCCAATATCCGGTCACACACATCCGGTTCAGGGACGGACAGCAGCATCACTTCACACATTCAGCTTCTTGATTGTCTGATCCACTAATCCTTTCACTTTTCTTTATGAGACAATAAAGAACCGAAGAATATTTAAATGTGTGGAATCACTCTGGTGGGTGATTGCGGTAACGGTTCAAATAAACGGATAATTTAATAACGATATAAAAACCACCGAAGGACAGGCTACGAAATAAAAGAAGGGAATTAAAGATGACAGTTAACCTGAACTACGGCTGAACTACTTATATTATCACACTTTGGTTGTTTCGATAATCTCTAATGTCTTCAATTGTTATTAAGAAACAGGTACGAGAGATGAACACTTCACGGGAGCCCGCGGAGATATTCAACGTTATACGACCTAAAAAACGTTTTTAAAGTCTCGTTTATTGACTCGTAAATAAAAACCTGCGAACAAAACACGAAGCAGCGACGTTAAAAATGCCCAAATTATTTTAAATGTACTAAAATGGGACGTTAGTAACTGACTGGATTTGTTTACCTCTGCATGCTTTTGTCTTCCGCTTCCGCTTCACGGACTTCCGGGACTGAGGGATCATGGGAAATGTAGTGCCACCTTCCCCCTGAACCATGAGACGTGTATTATTGGTTCCCACCTGAGGAAAAATAATGTAGCAGCATAGATTATGTGGTGGTTTGAGGTTTAAAAAATAAATAATAAATAAATAAAATAAAAGCACGTTTATTGTAGTTAAAAGAAATACAATACATAAAAAATGTTTGTGGTAAACTGGTTGTGTGTGTTTCTTTTCATCTGTTTGGCTGAATCTCTTTCTCTCTCTAATATATATATATATAGAGAGAGAGAGATTTATTTTTATATAGACCTGTGGGCCAAATATATATTTATATATATACATAAATATATACATATATATTTATATACATATTTATGTATATATATATATATATATTATAGATATATATAGTATATTATATATCTGTAAATGCAGTATATATATTTATATATATTTGTGTATATATATCTGTATATAGAGTATATATATAATATATATATATATATGCTGTATATACATAAATATATTTCTATACATATATATATATATATATATATATATATATATATTCCCATTCAACCTCTGCTGCATGTGTTTTTCCATGTTGTGACACATCTGATGGAGAATAAAAACCTCTCTGTGCACCACACCTTGCTCCATGACGAGGGGTGTGGTTATACGCCTGCGTCTCTCATCGCACTTGGCGGCCTTCCCTTCGTGCGCGTGCACGGTGTCATATCAAAACGTAATGCTGCAAAGCCTATACTGGATGTAGACTCGACATCCCCCCCCCCCCCACACACACACACACCCTCCCCCCACCCAGCTGGAGTGTCCTCAATTAGCCTGCTGACTGACGTCATAAGGTGACATGGGCGCCGAGCGGTAAGCCGCTGCAACACGGCGTGCATAGATGGCCGGGTCGGCGTGCAATTTAAACAATCCCTCTTCCACATGCACACGCTCCTTCTTCTTCTTCTTCTCCTTCTTCTCGTGCGCGCGCTCGCCCGGCGCGAGGTGTCGCCCGGTGTACGGCTGCGCTCCGCGCCTCTCTCTCTCTCTTTCTCTCTCTCTGCAGGGCTGCGCAGCTCCTGACTGACAGAGAGATGAGGGGTGGGGACGCAGGGTGGGGTCACAAGCAGGGAGAGGCGGAGGAGGAAAAGGCAGAGAGAGAGCCCAGCCCTTGAATACACGGCAACAACACCGCCGTCAGAGAGAGAGAGAGAGAGAGAGACCAAGAGAGAGAGAGATACGTAGAGAGAGAGAGAGACTGGCTGCTTTTTTTGGAGGGAGCACAGGGAGCCTTCGACGCTGCGGATATGAACTGAGCAGAAACGCTGGAAGAGGCAGGGACCGCGTCTCCTACATCCCCGACACCACCACTGTAGAAGGTGGAGCGCTAGCCCCCACCCCCGAACACAAAACCCTCCTCTCTCTCTCTCCCCCCTCTTCGCATTGAGAGCTCTACCCACATCCAAAACAGAGCCCCGGCCGAGCCCCCCCTCCCGCCGCCGCCGCTCCACCTCCACCCGCTCCGGCAACCGAGATGCACACGGAGACCCGTAACAAGAAAGTAAGTGCGCGTTATTGGCTTCACGGTCAATGAAATAAACAACAACAACAACAACAAAGATGTTAAAATAAGACCTCTAACTGCTGCGCGCGAGCTGTCGGCTCAACATGTGACGGAGACGAGCGTCAGTGTGGGGAACAGTTACTCTGTCTCCTTGGAGACGGGCGGCTCGTTTTGCAATTAGAGGAGGGGGGCGGGGGGGGGGGGAGTTTAGCAACATTGTTGCATTATGAGGAACGTGTCATGTCCGCTGTCAATACGGAAGCCCCTCTTCGCGCGTGTGTGTGTGTGTACGTGTGTGTGTGTGTGTGTGTGTGTGAGGTTAGTTCAGGTTCAATTTGAAATGCTCTGTGATCCCTGAGAGGCAGGAAAGGAAACGGAAGGCACAGAGCTGCAGCTTGGAGGACACCATCTTAGCTTTTAAAGGGCCAGCAACCCTTTTATTAAAAGAGCGAGAGAGAGAGAGAGAGAGAGAGGAAGAGAGGGAGAGAGGGAGAGAGGGAGAGAGGGAGAGCCCTGGGAAGCAGCCAGGTGCACTGCCTGCAGCCGCGCTGCACGAGCCCTGACTGCCTTTTAAACTCCGTGAGGCTGAGGGGTGATCTTCAAAAAGGTGAATCCATAACCTCAGATTGTTCTGCGACACAGTCGCTCCAGATGTGTTCATTTCACCTGTTGTTGTTGTCAAAGTTACAGTTTGGAACGCAAATGATATGTTCCTCATAAAGAAGTGACCTTCGACCTGTACAGTGTGTGCGTAATAACCAATGTGTGTGTAATAACCAATGTGTGTGTAATAACATGCACAAGACCACATACTGCAGCATCACTTTTTTAAATACAGTTTTTCTCCCTTTTTAATATTTTACTCGTCTAATAATCTCTACTCTTCAAGGGCTGCGTCTGACAATTATTTCTATATTATTTATTCACGTATTTGATTAGTGTGTGTGTGTGTGTGTGTTACTTTAACTCTTGTGTTGCCTTCGGGTCAATTTGACCCGATTCAATGTTTCACCCTCCTGTCGCCTTCGGGTCAATATGACCCGATTCAATGTTTAACCCTCCTGTTACCTTTATATTTACTAACATATTTTACCCTTGAGGTCAATATGACCCCAGCTATTAAAATCTCCAGAAAATTATTAGAATTAATATTGTTTTCCAAGTTTAAGTGTGAGGTACTTTATGTTTGTTTGTTGACTCCCGAAAGAACACCGACATTAAACATTGAATCGGGTCAAATTGACCCGAAGGCGACAGGAGGGTTAAATATTGAATCGGGTCAAAATGACCCTAAGGCAACACAAGGGTTAAAAAAAACACATTATTTTTATATAATATAATGTTAGGACGTAGTAAAATCAAATGGCCCTCCCACATGTCTCCAAACCCCTGGAAATATTGATTTAACAATTATTTAAAAAATACTTTTGCTTGATTTAATTAATTGTGTTTTGTTTTAGACTTTGAACTTTTTTTATCCTGCAAACATGTTCACGATGTCGGCGAGTGGCAGTGACGGAGCTTTGCCAAGGTGGTGGTGCTGGTGGTGTTTATGGCCCGGCAGCCTGCTGCGCCCTTCTGTTGGCTGCTTCCCTGCTCTTTTAACTGCGTGGAGACTTTTACTTTAATTTAGTTTGGCAAACTTTTTACACATTAAAAAAATATTAATATATGTATTTGTTTATATATATATATATATATATATATATAAAAAAATATATTAAAAAATATATATATTTATCTATAAATAAATATATATTTATATATATATATATATATATATATAAATATATATAGCACCTGCACGACTGTCAGTGTTTCATCTGAGGGACATTTCGTCCCCATGCACTCAAAAACTAATATCTTGGATTTGGTGATCATTTCCGTGCCGCAAGACCGGGCGGAATAATTCCAGGTTTTTAAAAAAACAGAAAGTCAAAGCAGCAGGAATGGAAATAGATAAAAAAAATAGGAAGCATAAAGAACTGGAGAGCATCGCACGTCAAAGAGTGTTTATGACTTGAAATGCATGTCTGTTTGCATCCGCGTGTGTTTTCCTTGTAAAGTGGAGGCCGGACTTATATTTCTGTCCAATCAGGGCCCGTTTCTTCACTTCCTTGCTCTTGGATCTGTGTGTCAGCTCTCATCACGCTGTGAGGAGACGTGCGGGGAGAATGTCTCTATGCTCATTTAAAAAATTTATTCATTTATTTCGATGGCGGCTGCCTGCTTCTCTCTCTCCGCTCGGGTCCTATTGGGCTCTGATCATCCTCGGGTCCGTCCCCAGAATGCCGGCGCTGCGACATCTTCTTTCCTTTTTTTTTTGAAGTTGAAAGACTTTCTCTGATTTTCTTTTTTCTTCTCTGACATGAAACGCATCGCTTCCCTCTGTGGTGGAGAAGATCTTTTTTCTCTCTCAGCGCTTTCATGAATCAGAGCAGAGAAATACACTTTAATAAAGGCACACCAGACACAATACATCTGTGTGATGTTGTCCACAGGTAGGATGGACCTCACAGGTACCGGTTTTAATTGTGTTCTAATTAAAGTTTCCACAAGGCTCTTCTCTCTTTCTCTTGTTCCCGCTCTGACCTTTGACCCAGATAAATGTTTTTTTGACGCCGTGGGAGCGGAAATCAATTTCCTCCCCGTCAACACGGAAGTCTGTGCATTAATGGAGGCGTAGTTAACTGATCACAGGGCAGTGCCTCTGCATCACGGAGGCACAACTCAGTGTGTGTGTGTGTGTGTGTCCGGGATCAGCTGGGCTGTAGACGTGAGAGTAGGGTCAGCTGTACATTCCTGGGCAGGACATCCGCAGGAAAAGGCCCTTCATGAATAGTGTGTGTGTGTGTGTGTGTGTGTGTGTGTGTGTGTGTGTGTGTGTGTGTGTGTGTGTGTGTGTGTGTGTGTGTGTGTGTGTGTGTGTGTGTGTGTGTGTGTGTGTGTGTGTGTGTGTGTGTGTGTGTGAGTGTGAGTGAGCTGATGCATCAATGATTAACTATGCTGAACAAAGTTTGATCCAACCACTGAGATAGTGGATGTTGTGTTGAAGTCTTAATATCCCGTTCTGTCAAGAGAAGTCAACGCTGAAGTGTGTTAAAGCTGCATTCTCTCTACTGACCTCCAGTCGGAGACTCTGGTTGTATAGAAGTCAATGTGTCATGTGTCAGCTGCATTCTCTCTCCTGACCACCAGGGGGCGACTCTGGTTGTATAGAAGTCTATGCATCATGTGTTAAATCTGCATTCTCTCTCATGACCACCAGGGGGCGACTCTGGTTGTATAGAAGTCTATGCTTCATGTGTTAAAGCTGCATTATCTCTCCTGACCACCAGGGGGCGACTTCTCTGGTTGTATAGAAGTCTATATAATTATTCTACTTCTCTCTTGATGTATTCCCTCAGTAAACATTGTAAACATGAGTTTATGTCTCAGTCTCTAGTTTCAAGTCTTCTTCTATACAGCATGATGTCATCATTTCATACTTTATGGTAATTTAGAGTCACACAGACCATGAAGCAGGGGACGCTTTAGGGGCGGGGCTTAAGGTGATTGACAGGTCTCTAACAGAGTCCCTACGCGGCGCCTCCTCAGTCCAGATCTGGCCGCCAGGTGACTTCATCGGCTTCGTGTCCGTCGACGTTTGGGAGAAGCGACTTGATGAGACTTGTGGAAATGAACCATTAGTCACCGTCCTCCTTTTGTGTACCGTGGTTACTGTTGCACGGCAATACATGAAACCTGTTCCCTCTCTCCTCCTCCTCCTCCTCTTCCTCCTCCACTTCCTCCCACTGTTTTAGGACTCCGACTTGAAGTTAAAACTTTTCCGAGTGCGATTAAAAAAACAAAAACAATTAGCCCGAACGCAACTATCCACGTTCGTTTATTTGTCCCTTGAACTCATTTGAATTGGCGCTTCTCAGATGTCGCAGCGTCCCTGAATGCCTCAAACGCACGATATTTGCTAAGTTGCTGCATTCCAGCTGAAAACAAAGAAAAAACTTTACAAGAGAAAGAAAAAATCTATTCAGAAGTTATGCATACACATGACATCTCAACTCATTTAAATTAGTTTGACTTTCAACTCAGTTGAAAGAGAACCGGTTTGTTTTGGGCTCTCGTGAAGCAACAAGAGAACATTCAGAGTGCAAAATAAAGTTTTTGAATATGGAAATGTATTCATATTCATGAAGTCATTTGACCAGATCAGTGGGGGGAAAAAAATCAAATAATATACAAAAAAATCTGTGATTCGCTGCAATTATAATTTTATATTATTTGTGCGTAGTGAAACCGAACCGGACTAAATCGAAACAAATATCAAAGCATCGATGTCCCTCTGATTCTCACCGGCGCTCTTAAAATATCGATGTAAATATCTCTCTCAGACGTTTCTGTGTTTTTAGAAAAGAGAAATAAAGTTCACAGGAGTGCGGGGGTCCGATCAGATCTCACGGAGAGACAAACGACGACACGAAGATTCACAAATACATTAAATTTACAAACGCACGCAGGACTATTCACAAATACATTCCAATGCACACGGAAATAAATCACGATTTATATAAATGGAAAAGAGAAATCACAAATATATTCATGCATTTCTCTGTGGTTTGTCTCTTTGTTTGTGGAGGTATATTTATTTATTTGTGGATCGCACTGCGTTGATGAGACTCCTCTGTGAGTCTCTCTGGTGCGTTTGCAGCTATGGAGACGGATCTCACCCCCAACAGGAGAGACATGCGCCCATTTCTAAACCCACAGATGAACTAGAATGCATTGCAACTGATGAACGGGTGGCGGAGTTTTTTGTTGTTGCAAACTGTCACTTGTTTCGTCACTGGGAGAAAAAACAAAAGAAGAAGAAATAAAAGGAGAAGACGAAATAGAAGAAGAAGAAGAAATAGATGAAAAAGAAGAAGAAATAGATGAAAAAGAAGAAGAAAAAATAAAAGAAGAAATAGAAGAAGAAGAAGAAGAAGAAATAGAAGAAGAAGAAATAGAAGAAGAAGAAATAGAAGAAGAAGAAATAGAAGAAGAAGAAGAAATAGAAGAAGAAGAAATAGATGAAAAAGAAGAAGAAGAAGAAATAGAAGAAATAGATGAAAAAGAAGAAGAAGAAGAAATAGAAGAAGAAGAAATAGATGAAGAAGAAGAAGAAATGATTCATGTATCGTGGTTGCATTTTATACTGAAACCAGCTCACATTAGGGAGGTGGAGGTGGAAGAGGAGGAGGAGGAGGAGGGATCTAACGAAGAACCTCACGAGAACCCGGCACGCGCCCGGCCGTCATGAATCGATTCTCCGTGATGGCGTTAACCGTCCAGAGGTGGGTTTGTAATTTAGAAGCTGGCGCGACCCGGAGACGCTGAGGCGCTGCAGGAGGAGCTGTAAGTGTTTTCCAGGTGGCGAGGAGGAGGAGGAGGAGGAGGAGGAGCGAGAGACGGCTCGCTGCACTTTCCATTTTTCATTTTATGCGCCGCTCGCCTTATTTCAGGGTAATTTACGTCGTGTGCAGCTGCACAATAAGCTCCTCGATCAGCGGCGGGAAAAGACGAGAGCAAAGAGACGGGAATGTTTCAGCAGATGTATTTATTTGTTGGGGTGATTCTCGTGTCGGGTGGAGGAACCACCCAGCGTGGCCACCTGATGGCGGGTTGTTTACGAGGGAGATAAAGGAGCGCGAGGTATACGAGGACGCGCTGTGAGGAACGGGCCGGGGTTCACAGGGGTCATCACAGGGGTCATCACAGGGGTCACTGCAGGAAGTGGGGAGAGTAAGCCAAATTAATTCAATTTTATTTCTTGATTTTAGAGACACGATGAAATAAGTTGTAATATACAACTATCTGGTGAAACATATATATTCTTTTATGAGTCTTCATCCTGAAGGTGACTCCAGAGCTATAGATATATTTTCATATGTTTTTTAAATTATTTATATTTAAAGATATATATATATATCTTTATATATAAATAACACAAACAAAATATTTGTTTATATATATATACAATATATTTATTCATGTATATATATATATATTTATGATATATATAAATAAATAAAAAATGTTATATAAAATATAATATATATATAAACAAATATATATATATATTTATTATTATATATTATATATATATCATAACTATATATATATATATAAATATATATATAAACAAATATTATTATTTATATTTAAATATATACTGTATATATTATATATAAATAATTTAAAATTGTTTTTATGAGGTGGAGGCCGCTGTTCGATCCCCGCGTGACACGTGAAGTCGTTATTTGAACCCAGAAGACGTTCTCAGTCGACGCAACTAGAGTTGTTGGAGGAGTCGCGTCTCTTTTTATTCTGTTTGCTGTCCTCGCTCCGGCCGGCCGGCCTCAGGGCTTCAGAGATATTAATAGACACCGTTTACATGGCCACGGCTGATTCTCCTCGCCCTAGTTCTACCTTTTAATGTCCGAACCTTTTGAAGCCGTCAGACACACGTCAGTTTCCTCCAGCTGCCGCCGACCGGACCCTCGATGTTCTCCATCAAGAGTCTCGGAGGTCAGGGAATCCAGACCTGGACCCAGGAGGGTTTGGGCCCCCGCTGCACACCGTGGTACGCTGAGGCCCTCTGGACTCGGCTTTGAGAAGTTATGTTCTGGGATAAATACTCGGCACCGCAGCCGGACCTGTACACAGAATAGTTCTGGGTGGGACTCTGCCGGCTCACATTTACGGGGGTCCAGTTGGAGTCGTGATCCGTTGATGGAGGCTCCGCTGCGACTCCTTCTCTATTACAGGCCTCCTCTCCTCCGAGGCGACGCCATTAAAGAAAAGCCCGGTCCAAAAGTACCACAAGAAACATTCGAATCGCAAAGAAAGAAAAGAAAGAAAAGAAAGCTTTCTATTTATTTAAAAGAAATGTAAAAGCACCGTGCCATCATTTTCAAATGTCAGTCTATAACACAAATATCTTAAATTTAAGGATGCAGCTAATATTATTATTTATTTTTATTAATCAAATTAATTCTTTGATCAATAAAATATTTTAAAAATTGTGAAATTGTTGGTCAGAGCCCAACATGGCAGGAAAATATTCCAGATTAAGGAAACTGGAATCAAATAATTTTGCGTTTCTCTGCAAAAATAGAAATTAAACTTAATTAATTAATTAAAATAGTCGGTGATTCATTTTAATAGTTCACGAAAAGTTTAATGACTATATTTGCATCTTTTATTCAATTCACAATGATGGGAACGGCAAAACTCAAGCAGCCGGTCGCCATGAAAACCCTAAATTTGATTTGATTTGGAGTTTACTGCCAGTTTAATCCGAGTAAACGACGTCCATGGAGGCCGTTAAAATACAACACGTGCATAATAATTATAATATTTGGTGTTTTTCGGCGTCTCTTCTTCTGTCAATCACGAACATGGCAAGAGACGCAGACGGATGATGGAGACGAGGGAGTGAGCAAGGTGGGGATGGAGTGAAACTACACACTCTTGTTTACACACACACACACACACACACACACACACTCTGAGGTTCCTTGGAACAGCTTGGCCGGCCCAGCAGCCATCTGTGTTGACTATACATTGAAGTGACAGTTTAACTCTCGATGTGCTAATCTGTCGTCCTTGTATGTTTTCGAGGTTCTGGCATCATCGCGGTTCTCCGGTTCTCCTTCTGTTTACAGCGGAAAAACAAACTGGAGTCCCGGAACACGGCGCTTTTCTGGGAGAAGCTTCCAGATGGGGAGTTTCAACCTGCTTCAAGGTTCAGGAGTTTATTGTTCTTTTTTTCCGGTTTACAGGGGAAGTGAAATTGAGTCCCTTCAGTGTAAATCTTGTAAAAGTTAGTATGACGATTCTTATTTCATTTAATAAATACAACACATTATTAAATTTAAAATAAATAAATACATAATTAGAAATATAATCGATTAATTTAATAAAATCCCGTAGAATATGAAATGTAAAAAATCTAAACAACCAATTAATTTAAACAAAAAGGATTTGGAAATATTTCCAATCAACTTAAACTTCAGAAAAACCTTTTGAATGAAAGCTTTTACTGTGAAAATAACACAGGAAGTACATTTATTTTTGGATTATTTTAGGTCGCCAACATGTGTCGTCGCCATTAAAATACACAAAGTCAACTACACAAGATGAACACATCAACTGTGGTTTCATTTCAGACTAAATTGCAGAATTAAACTTTTCTTTTCTTGGGCATGTCGGTGTCCGGAGGACGGAAAACACGTTAGAGAGAGAGAGGGAGAGAGAGAGAGAGAGAGAGAGAACTGACCTCCCGGTTCATTCATTGACCAGTTCAGCTCATTGGCTTGTTTGCTTGTGACTGAGTGAGTGCTTCACTGACTGTGTGAAAGTGCACTCTTACTCACACGCTAGATGCGTGTCGAGGGGCCGAGGAACACGCGTGTAGATAGATAGATAGATAGATAGATAGATATATACTTTATTAATCCCCAAGGGGAAATTTGTCGTAACAGTAGCAGCACCAATAAACTAAACACACAAGAATAAAAAATAAAATATAAAATAAAATATAAAAAACAGGGATGAAAGATATAGATGTATACAAGTATACAAAGTAAAATATAAAATAAAATATATATGTATATATACAACATATATGCATACACAATACTAATGACAAATTAAATTAAATATAAAAATATTAAATATAGACAGTGTGCAAAATGCAAAGTGTGTGTATGTGTGTAGTGTAAATAAATGAAATGTGTGAAGTGCAGATCAACATAGTCTAAATATTACGATCTGGCAAGAGGTGATCTGTTGTAGAGCCTCATAGCCGTCGGCAGGTTCTCCTGTATCTGTCCTTGTGGCAGCGGAGCGTGAGGAGACGTCTGGAGAGAGTCCTCCTCTGTCCCTGTAGGAGGTGTCGCGTGTTTGACCCTCGTACCAGACCGACGGTCACCGCGTTGACCCCGAGACCCACAGACGAAGATTCACCATGGTGAGATTGTTTTTTGTCTCCCCTTCCCCAAATAAATCCGTCATTGGATCAACCGAGACCTCCGTTGATCTGAGCGGCGACGCACTCCGACCGCAAAGGAACGGCGTTCCAGGTCGTAAAGTCGGGGCGAGTTCGCCGACACAAAGAAACCCGACGGCGGCGTTATTCTGTTTCACTTCATGTCGTGTTTATGCTTTAAAGTCCTGAAGGTCATGAACGTGTCTTCAAGGAGATTTTCAGGATTTGAAGGTCGACAGGAAGTGCGTCGTCTCCGCTGCGAGCGCCTTGAAGCTTTTACTTTAATCACCGGAAGCCGATTGGATGAGCGGCTCACAGCTGCAGCCACGCCGACGCGTTGGCAACGTCCACACGCCTGTCGACCGGCTCTGACCTCTGACCTCTGAGGGCTTTGGACCGACGCCCCTTGAAAAGTTTAAAGATTAGAGAACTCAGAAGTTTGGAATCTGTGAATGATGCAACAACTCCAGAGTCTAAGAGGTCTTCACACGGGAAACCCAGAGGAGGAGAAGCGTCGGTACTGGATGTTCAAGAGAGGGGAGAGAGAGAGAGAGAGAGAGAGAGGGTGTGTACGTGTGTGTGTGTGTGTGTGTGTGTGCGATCCTTATTGAGCGTAGCTGAATGTGTGCTTCTGGTGAGAATGTGTGACTGAATTATGTGAATGAGGGGAGAGAGGGGCATGTCGAGAGAGTGTGTGTGTGTGTGTGTGTGTGCACAGACACATTCTTCTCCTGAGAATGTTTGCTGCTTGCCAGTGTGTGTGTGTGTGTGTTTGTGTGAGGATATTGACCATGTCACCTCAGATTAGGTCTTGATGCGGTGGTGGAGGGTGAACCCCCCCCCCCGCCCCACACACACACCAACTACGCCACTGTCATGAAGGGGGGGGGGAACCCGTAGCCATGGCAACCGCGGCCTTGCTGCCAAAACCGGCCACAATGAAAAGAAAAGGGGGGGATGGGGGAGGGGGGAAAGATAGGGGAGGGAATAAAGGAGGAGGAGAAGGAAGGTGGTGAAGGGGTGGTGGTTGAGGTGGGGAGGGTGTGTGTGTGTGTGTGACAGAGGCTATGGCACTGATAAAGAATAGTGATGATGATTAGAGATGCACCGATCAGGTTTTTGGTGCCGATCACCGATCACTGAAATCAGTATCTGCCGATCCGATAATACCGATAACCGATCACGGTGTCGATTGAAGCATTCTATTTATTGTGTAGCATTATTGCCTTGGACTATGAGGAAATACATATATAAAGCAACTCAAACATTAAAGAAATTACCGATTTCTTTAAACATTTTGGACTTTTACTTTGAAAAATGTCCTAATTGATACATTAAAATGTATTGATTGCTATTGTAGGGGATTGCAGATATGTATGGAACACATCTGCATCATTCATTTCCTGGAACTCTTGCGGAAATCTATATACAGGACTTTTCTTAACATACAAAAGTCAGACTTATTTTTATAAACTCTTCCTTGGTACAGTAAAAATGTTTTAATGTTAGCATAATTTAAGCTAAATCTCAGAAACGATCTATAAAGATACAAAATCAGTTCATTGTTTACTTTTATATGTTAGTGTATGATTTGTCGACATCTTATTTTGAAAAACGGATGTTGTTTCACGTGGTTCTTTCCGCTAACTTTGCAAAACCGGATGTTGTCACTTAAATCCTTCCGCTAACGTTATCAAAACCCTCGCGCGCTCCAGATCGAATGCGTTTACCGTGAGCATCAGTCTCTAGGGGCAGACATGTGAGAGTCGGCTGAGTCGACCCAGAGATTCAACTCGGGGGACGGGACGCCGCCGGTGGTGAGGATCCTCTGACCTCTCACTCTGCGGCTCGCCGGGCGATCGTCTCCGTGCGCGCGATTGAAACGTCTGATAGTTCTCGCAGATGTTACGTCATCTGATCGGCCGTTTTGAGAACGCCGATCAAAACCGATAATGGGAATATCGGCCGATATGGATCGGCGCCGATCAGATCGGTGCATCCCTAATGATGATGGTGAGAGGAGATGATCAGATAATGAGGTCAGGGTTTCTAGGATTAACACACACACACACGCACACACATACGCACAATTTCTTCGGAGAAGTTAAAAATATCTACTGTTTATTTTCACACCAATGAAGCTACTTTTGGATTCTTTAACTGGAATTGGAAACGGTGTCAAAAGGTGATGAAGGCCAGATTCTTCATCATCATCATCATCATCATCATCATAAAAGATCTCTTGAGATTACACCCGCCGGTCACTACAGGCCACGCCCCTTAACCCTGCTCGGGATACCTGGATGTTCGTCTGTGTGACATTTGTGTTTTTTGACGTAGTGACGCGACTGACGATTCATATCTGGGTCTCGGACGGTCAAGGTGTCACGGTGTCAAGGTGTCAAAGTGTCACAGTGTCACGGTGTCAAGGTGTCACGGTGTCAAAGTGTCACGGTGTCAAAGTGTCACGGTGTCACGGTGTCAAGGTGTCACGGTGTCAAAGTGTCACGGTGTCAAAGTGTCACGGTGTCAAAGTGTCACGGTGTCACGGTGTCAAAGTGTCACGGTGTCAAAGTGTCACGGTGTCAAAGTGTCAAAGTGACACGGTGTCACGGTGTCACGGTGTCAAAGTGTCACGGTGTCACGGTGTCAAGGTGTCACGTGTCAGTCAAAGTGTCACGGTGTCACGGTGTCAAAGTGTCACGGTGTCAAGGTGTCACGGTGTCAGTCACGGTGTCAAAGTGTCAAAGTGACACGTGTCAAGGTGTCACAGTGTCAAAGTGTCACGGTGTCAAGGTGTCACGGTGTCAGTCAAGGTGTCACGGTGTCACGGTGTCAAAGTGTCACGGTGTCACGGTGTCACGGTGTCACAGTGTCACGGTGTCACAGTGTCACGGTGTCAAAGTGTCAAAGTGTCACGGTGTCACGGTGTCACGGTGTCACGGTGTCAAAGTGTCAAAGTGTCAAAGTGTCACGGTGTCACGGTGTCACGGTGTCACGGTGTCACGGTGTCACGGTGTCACGGTGTCAAAGTGTCACGTGTCACGTGTCACGGTGTCAAAGTGTCACGGTGTCACGGTGTCACAGTGTCAAAGTGTCACGGTGTCACAGTGTCACGGTGTCACGGTGTCACGGTGTCACGGTGTCACGGTGTCACGGTGCACCAGAAGCAGAGCGTTGAGGACGCAGCGGTTCACTTTATAGGCTGCAGAACCGAAGGAGCTGGGCTGCTGCTATGTGTAGAGATTCACTGGTGGGGGGACAGGATGAGGAGGGGGGGGGGGGGGGACAGGTGAACGAGAGGTCAGCTGAGTGCCGGGACAGGTGGGGGGGGGGGGGAACCCGCTCGCGAACCTGACCTGAGGACACAAAGAGAACAACAATGGCGCCGCGTGTCCAGGAGGTCGTGAACGTCTCGGCCTCATTACCCGCTACAGGTGGTGAGACGTTCAGGGTCCACACAGAGACGGGAACCCTGTGTGTGTGTGTGAGTGAGTGTTTGTGTGTGTGTGTGAGTGTGTGTGCATGTGTGTCTATGTGTTTGTGTGTTTTTGTGTCTATGTGTCTGTGTGTTTGTGTGTCTTTGTGTCTTTGTGTCTATGTGTTTGTGTGTCTATTTGTCTTTGTGTGTTTGTGTCTATGTGTTTGTGTGTCTTTGTGTCTGTGTGTCTTTGTGTCTTTGTGTCTATGTGTTTGTGTGTCTATTTGTCTTTGTGTGTTTGTGTCTATGTGTTTGTGTGTCTTTGTGTCTATGTGTCTGTGTGTTTGTGTGTCTTTGTGTCTATGTGTCTGTGTGTCTATGTGTTTGTGTGTCTTTGTGTCTATGTGTCTGTGTGTTTGTGTGTCTATTTGTCTTTGTGTGTTTGTGTCTATGTGTTTGTGTGTCTTTGTGTCTATGTGCTTGTGTGTTTGTGTGTCTTTGTGTCTTTGTGTCTATGTGTCTGTGTGTTTGAGGTTAACTCGCCAACAAGCGCTTTGGAGAAGTGCTCTGACCGCAGTGTGTGGTGGGGCCGTGTGTGTGTGTGTGTGTGTGATATGTATTTAACTTAGCTCAGAGTACACTAACTTTGTCTAGTGTGTGTGTGTGTGTGTGTGTGTGTGTGTTTGTGGATAAAGAGGGCGTGTAGCGGAGCAGTGACTGCAGCTTTGCGTCAACAGGGTGTGGTGTGATAACAGCCAGGAAGCTCTCTCTCTCTCTCTCTCTCTCTCTCTCTCTCCCAGATGGAGACACACCCTGTGTTTCCTCTTCTCTCCGTCTCACACCTGCAGCGGCGTAGTTAGTGCGTCTCCGCTTCGGGAACTCTGGCGGAAGGAGACAAAATACTGTGAAGCGGCTTCAGCGACGCAGGCTGGCCGGCTGCCAGCGAGCAGCATCTGGCCGGCCGAGCAGCAGCCAATCAGCTGCGAGACGAGGCGACTGACAGAGCCCCCCCACCCCCAAGGGACAGAAAATGGAGAAAACATGCACGAACAGGCTGAAACTAGACAACAACAACAACAACAACAACAAATAAGAGACACGCATTTATACACCCGAAGGCCTGAGTGTGACGTGGAACCTGGACAGGAAGAGGAGCGACATCTCCCCCCCCCCCCTCTGTGAGGAAGCTCTTAAAAAAAGTAGAACACCAAGAATTTGTTTCAAATATTGAAATAATTCACATAAATGTGGCTCGCAGTTAATTCACGTCAAATCATAAAGAAATACGATTTCACCGAATTAATCCCAAAAGCGTCGTAAACCAAAGTGCTTCTCATAAAAAAATGATAACAGCGTGATTTCATTTTTAAAAGGACAATAAAAAGATTATTAATAAAAGAGCAAACAAGACGAATATATGTGGAGCATAAACGGGGAAAGGAGTACCTTAAATGTGTGTGTGTGTGTGTGTGTGTGTGTGTTACCTGACAGTGAACCAGCGCTACTGGATTCTTCAATTATTTTCCCGTTGGCTTTATGGAAGCATTGTTATTGGTTGTAATTTTAATTGTTGAAGTGGTACTTCCTGTTACGATGACACTAAATACATTTTGCATCAATAACAATAATTTAAGAAATGGCCACGCAGCCCCCGAAATTACAACGGCCGCTCTGAGAGAAAAAAAAAAGAAAAAAGCCAAATTATCAAAACATGTAATTTGGTTTGTTCAAGCAGAATGAATCACGAGTCGCTTTTTATGGCAACTAAATCAATTTAATTTCACACCACTTATATTTATCCGTCACTTCTCTTCTATCTCTGACTTCTTCTGCCTGCATGTAATCTCTTCTTATTATTTCCAATAGAGGCTACAGTGCAGCAGCCGTGACCTTTGACCCACAGACAGTTTATCAGAAGTGACACGAGAGGGCGGAGCTAAGCACCGCCAAACTCTCAGTCACTCAAAGTGGACAACTCGCCACCTGTCTTAGTGACCTGTCAATCACCTTAAGCCCCGCCCCTAAAGCGTCCCCTGCTTCATGGTCTGTTTGACTCTAAATGACCTTAAAGTACTAAATGATGACATCATGCTGTATAGAAGGAGACTTGAAACTAGAGACTGAGACATAAACTCATGTTTACAATGTTTACTGAGGGAATACATCAAGAGAGAAGTAGAGTCATTATATAGACTTCTATACAACCAGAGGAGCCCCCTGGTGGTCAGGAGAGAGAATGCAGCTGTAACACATGAAGCATAGACTTCTTTACAACCTGAGGGGTCACCCCCTGGTGGTCAGTAGAGAGAATGCAGCTTTAAGACACTTCATCATCGGCTTCACCCGGCAGAACCGGAGGTTGTTGTGACCCATTGACCCTTAAATGCCTCGTCTGTCGTTATGGACTCGTTCCTCTGACAGGCAGCAGTCAGCTGTTGTTGCTGTTGTTGCTTTTCTATGCACTTTGATCCAACTCTGACGGTTAGCTACTGTGTGTGTGTGTGTGTGAGAGAGAGAAAGTGGAAGAAAGAAACGTTTCATGTAATCCTTAAATATCTGGAAATTGGTGTAAGTTCAAATTGATCCCGTTCCTCCAGACGGCGCTCTGTGTTTCCCACGTTGGTGTTGCCATGCAGCAACCCCGTTGGATTTAAAATGTCCCTACCTTCATAAAGATGTCGTCCGATCCGTCCCGACACGGTCCTGCAGGAATGGACTTTGTCGTAGTTTTCTACTTCTGCTTTTAACTTCTATGAAACGTCACTTCACATATAAACTACCACAGCTCTCGTTTCCTTCATCACACTGAGGGTCATGCAAGGGTCAGGGTTAGGGCTTGGATAGGGTTAGTTTTTAGGACCCTGGCCCTTTAATCCTTGTGTTGCCTTCGGGTCATTTTGACCCGATTCAATATTTAACCCTCCTGTCGCCTTCGGGTCAATTTGACCCGATTCAATGTTTAATGTCGGTGTTCTTTCGGGAGTCAACAAACAAACATAAAGTACCTCACACTTAAACTTGGAAAACAATATTAATTCTAATAATTTTCTGGAGATTTTAATAGCTGGGGTCATATTGACCTCAAGGGTAAAATATGTTAGTAAATATAAAGGTAACAGGAGGGTTAAACATTGAATCGGGTCATATTGACCCGAAGGCAACACAAGGGTTAAGAGGCGGTGGTCCCTCTCCTCAGCTGACGGAGGGGTGGAGGCAGTGGGTGCTATCAGGGAGTGGTTGGTTGGGGACCGGAGATAAGTGTGTCCTCTCTGTGTGTGTGTGTGTGTGTGTGTGTGTGTGTGTGTGTGTACCAGCATGCCACATTAACTTATTAAATTATTTTCTACTTTCTGAATATATTAGTAATGAATGTTGAGGTGGTAAAGACGCCACTGGGAGAGGTTAGTGACAGTGGTGAGAGGGGTAATAAGGAGGTGGAGGAGGGGGGGGGGGCGGGGCTTGTGAGGTCCCAGCTGTGTGAGAGAGGGTGAGAAAAGTTTCACTCCTTATTTTTCTCTCTCGCGTTCTACACTTTTATTTTTCTCCTCTTCCAGCTCCCTTTCCTGTCCCCCTCATCCCCTCCCAGATCCTTTTGACACCCGTTATTTCTTCTCCCCACGATCGCCATCGTTTGAAACCATTTTTGTTTTATTGAAAAATCCATAACCAGAAGATGCTGCACAGGTTCTGAGATGTCACTGATCCGTCATCGCGTTGGTTGAACCGGAGAACCAGATGAACCTGAACTCTAAACAAGTGTGTGAAGTTTCCCCGACGTGAACTCTCGCGCGTACTCGCAACCGATGTGCGTCCGCCTCAGGACGAATCGTAATAATGTTGGTGATCCGTGAAGAATATATTAATAGTGTCTCTGATTTAAGAGCTTTAACATTGTAATTGTCTCACATTTGCGGAGCAGTGATCATAGGAAGTTCTGCTGCGCTGCAGATTGTTGGCGTCCCGACCAGCCGCCTAACTATCGTCTCATCTCTGTGACTTATTAACCAAGCCCCCCCCCCCCCACACACACACACAAGGAAAAAGAAAGTATGAAAGGTTGAGAGGTGGAAAGAGAGCGAGGGAGCCGTGTGTGTGTGTGTGTGTGTGTGTTCATGTCTGAATTGCTCTATATAAAGGAAGTGCAGGCCAAAAGCTTCTGACCCTAATCGCTCACACACCGTACTTACGAGCACACGCACGCACACACACACACACACACACACACACACACACACACACGCACACAAATACACAAGTTGACTTCATTTTGGGTCCTCTGACTGAGGCTGGGAGGGCCGCGCCTGTGTGTGTGTGTGTGTGTGTGTGAGGGACTCCAGTTACAGGACTTGTGCAATCTTTTGACCCTCAACTGGAGAACCAATGGGAACTGACCGCTCTCTCCTTTCCCAATTTCTCCGTTCCTCCTCCTCCTCTGCACTCTTGTCTTTTCTTCCGGCCATCCTGACCTGCACTTCAATTCTTCTCTCGTCTTTTAGACCACCAGGGGGCGACTCCTCTGGTTGTATAGAAGTCTATACCTCATGTGTTAAAGCTGCATGCTCTCTCCTGACCACCAGGGGGCGACTCCTCTGGTTGTATAGAAGTCTATACCTCATGTGTTAAAGCTGCATTCTCTCTCCTGACCACCAGGGGCGACTCCTCTGGTTGTATAGAAGTGATTGACAGGTGTCTCCTCCTGAGTCCAAATATGGCGCTGCGAGGTGGAGGACATCGTTTAGCTTCTCTTCCTCTTCTCCGGCTGATTGGTCACTTTCATCAGATCACAGTGAAGCCCAAGCTGAAGCTGCATATTTCATGATGATCATATTTAATGGGCATAGAGGCACGTGTGTGTGTCTGTGTGTGTGTGTGTGTGTGTGTGTGTGTGCTGTCCTTTGTCAGTTTTTGTTTTTGTTTTGCAACTGCAAATTGTGGCGTTCACGGGTTGTAGGAACAACCAGACATGAACCGAGTACTTGGACCCTGTGATGGCATGAACAGAGTGCTGCTGACTGGGGCAATCCCCCCCTCCCCCCACCCAGAACACACACACACGCACACACACACAGGCCCAGGGTGTTGGAGAGAGGCAGCACTGACCCAGATAGTGTCTCTGTCCCACCCCCCAACCCCTCTCTCTCCCTCTCTCTCTATCTCTGCACTGTAAAAAATTTGCTCAGCTACGATTTTTTTTATTAACTCGCCAAGTCTTTGTGTAAATGTTTGAAATAAAAAATTAAAAAAAGATCCGTCATAAGATCCATGAGTCGTGAGAGTACGTTTACTGCGATCTTATTCGTTAAAGCATATATATTTTTATCAACACAAAAAGTCACCTGTAACTTTCGTGATTTCGTCATTCGGTTAGTCAGATGACTACATGAACTGAAACGGAGCCGGTTAACCCTTCACTGGCCATTTCTATGAGTGTACTTCTGTACGTCAGAATGTTTGCAGTAAGTTCCTCCAGCACCTCTCGAGTCTTCTTATTGTCCGTCCACTCTTAAGGCAGCAGATACAACCTAATTAAAGTATTCAGTTAAACCACCTCAGGTAGTTTGATGATGTAGGATTCAAGTGTTTCAAATCCCATTTATTGTTTTTCATCTTTTTCACAATGTAACAAACCAATGTAAAAATGTCGTAGCATTACAATGTAACAAAACCATGTACAAATATAGTATTATTACAATGTAACAAAATCATGTAAAATATAGTATTATTACAATGTAACAAACCAATGTAAAAATGTTGTAGCATTACAATGTAACAAAATGATGTGAAAACATGTTACAATGTAACAACAAAAAGAAAACATAGTAATTGTACAATGTAACAAACCAATGTAAAAAATATAGTAATGTTACGATGTAACAAAACAATGTAACATGTTGGAATATAACAGAAAAGATGTAAAAACATAGTAACATTCCAACGTAACAAAACTATGTAAACATGTTACAATGTAACAATAAAAACATAGTAATGCTGCAATGTGTCAGAATAATATAAAACATGTTGCAATGTAACAAAAAAGATGTAAAAACATAGTAACGTTACAACGTAACAAAACCAGCGAGGTGGTGCCGGGGGTTTGAATCCCCGACCAGAAGACTCCTCTCTTCTCTCTCTCCGCCCCGGCAGTCACGGACCGGTTGTTCTGAGCGGGTGTGAACGTAAGGAGCCGGACGAGGACGAGTGTTCAGTTCACGCTCAGTCAGCCTTCAGCGGTTAAAAATAGACTTTTAAAAATGTTGAGATTGGCCTGTTTGGAGACCGGAGACGGATCCTGTCCAGAACACATCTGCCCCGTGAGTTTAAGCCTCATCAGCTGGTGCAGGACGGAAATAGTTATTCTTTCACTTGATCATCTCGTCTTTTGGTTATTAAACGTCCAAAACTCTATATTATATTAACACTGGAAGGAAGAAGAGCTGCAACTGTTTATGAACTGTGATGATACCACTGAAGTCCGCAAAACATATGGAATATTCTTGGATAGTCGCACACAAAAAATACACATTGCCCAGGACAATATGTTCCCGTGATGTTCACATGACCGTTATTGTTCCGTAGTAAAATAACGAGGATGACGAGCAAGAGAGTCCTGGAACAGCGGTTGTTATTCATTCACGCTTGTTACATTGTTATGTTATCTAGTTCTGTTACGTTGTAACATTGTAACATGTTTTTACACAGTTTTGTAACAGTGTAATGTTACTATGTTTTTACGTAGTTTTGGTTACATTATAACATGTTTTATATAGTTTTGTTACGTTGTAACATTACTATGTTTTAACATTGTTTTGTTACGTTGTAACATTACTATGTTTTTACTTTGTTTTGTTTCATTGTAAAGTTGGTATACTTTAACACTGTTTTGTTATGTTATAACATTACTATGTTTTTCTTTTTTTGTTACATTGTAACATGTTTTTACATAGTTTCTTTACGTTGTAACATTACTATCTTTATACATTGCTTTGTTATTTTCTAACCATACTATGTTTTTACATTGTTACGTTGTAACATTAGTACAATGTTATATTGTTGTTCCGTTGTGACGTTACGGTGTTATGTTGGTACATTGGACGTTCTAGTTGTTGATAAAACTCTTGTCGGCTTTAACAAGGTTATCGTTACAAACCCTATTTGTTATTAACATATGACAGTTAGCGTCACCTGTTACAAAGTATGCTTTATATTCTCTTTCTTTATACTTACGCGATTTGTTGTTGCGCATAAAACAAGAGGAACAACATGCATAAACATCTGAGCAGAATCTGACCCCCCCCCCCCCCCAACATGTCATCTCTCATTAGCAAATGTATTGACCTCCGGATGTCCTTGGCCAAAGTAAGTCCTTAAAGCCACGATCGGCACTGAAAGGGTCCCATGTCTGTCCGTCCCTCTCTACCCCCACCCTGACTTCCTGTGGTGGGACCAGAGGCTGACAGGGTCACACCCACCCCACCCTTCTTTATTCCAAGAACTCCACAGTGGACCACCCCCCCCTCACACACACACACACACACACACACTCATTTCACTTTTCATTTACACACGTACAACACGCACACTCAGTCTCCCACTATCACTACTCATTAGTGCTGCTTTTTCCACACACACGCACACACATACACACACACACACACAAACACACACGCACACACTCCTTCCCCTTGTCTGGCTACAGATGTGGATCAAGTCGGATTTGCACAAGCCTCTCCGTCCTGTTCGGAGTGGCAGATCTGGGCGTGGTGTGATACACAGAAGTTCAGGCGACTTAAAACTTCGGGGTGTTTTCTCTGAGATTTATGTGCTGCTCACGTGGCTCCGCCTGAACTCCACATGATGTTTAAACAAATGCAGAGGAATTATATTGCAAATCCTATTCGATCCAGATTTCTTCCAGACTCCGCAAAACAAGAAGCTCACGTTAGCTAAAGACAAGAACGTTTGCTAAGGACAAGAATGTTAGCTACGGACAAGAACGTTAGCTAAGGACAAGAACGTTAGCTAAGGATTAGAATGTTAGCTAAGCACAAGAATGTTAGCTAAAGACAAGAATGTTAGCTAAGGACAAGAATGTTAGCTAAGGACAAGAACGTTAGCTAAAGACAAGAACGTTAGCTAAAGACAAGAATGTTAGCTAAGGACAAGAATGTTAGCTAAGGACAAGAATATTAGCTAAGGACAAGAACGTTAGCTAAGGACAAGAACGTTAGCTAAAGACAATAACGTTAGCTAAGGACAAGAACGTTAGCTAAGGACAAGAACGTTAGCTAAGGACAAGAATGTTAGCTACGGACAAGAACGTTAGCTAAGGACAAGAACGTTAGCTAAAGACAATAACGTTAGCTAAAGACAATAACGTTGGCTAAAGACAATAACGTTAGCTAAGGACAAGAACGTTAGCTAAGGACAAGAACGTTAGCTAAAGACAATAACGTTAGCTAAGGACAAGAACGTTAGCTAAAGACAATGACGTTAGCTAAGGACCAGAATGCAGAGTTCTTCAGGCCTTCCGTTTGTAGGGGAAAGAGATCCTGGATTCCTGCCTTCAGCTGTGCCGTCCGCAGCCTTCAGCTCTTTCCACCAGACAAAAACAAATCCTCCCTTCTTCCAGACTGTTTGACACTCACCTAGAAATGTCAACAATGAGACTCTCACGACCAGAAGAGGTGCTTTGTGTCACGTCTCATTAGAATTCCAACCTTTTAAGAAGTTGGCTCGGAGAAGCGAAAGCACCCTCCCCGAGTGTCCGACAACCGGCAACAGTTTGCATTTTCTCTCGTCGGGGACATTTGCAACTTGACGAGACCTCTTTAGAAAAAAGGTGACGAGACATTTTCATTCATGGCACCTCCGTAGAACCGAATGGGCCGGTTGGAGCCGGGAGGCCGAGCCAGAAGTGGCCAATTACCAGATGATAACGAGGCCGGACGGCTGAAACTAAACCCCCGAAAAACTGAACCGAGAAGGAGACGATGGACAGAAGAAGAAGAAGAAGAAGACTTCTTAAGATTCCAGATGTTTCCCTTGACATCGTTTCCAGAAAATGAATCCAGAAAATGTTCACGCCGATATCATTTACACGCATCTTTAACTTTGTGATAGGAGGCTTGCATACGCTTCCGTAGCATCCTCTCACCTCTATCGACCTCTTTGAACGCACCGTTGCATTTCCTGCTTCCCTGACGCATTTATTCGTATTTCTGTTTTTGGGGCCGTCACCATCTTGTTTTCCGGCAATCAGAAATGACACAAGAGGGTGGAGCTAAGTACATATTTAATAAAAATGTAACAAACAACTTTCAGGAGGTGTAAGCACACTGTGAGAGGATTACGGCTGTAAGACAAAAACCCTGACCACTCCCAGACTGGACAAAGACAACTAACCCTAGCCCCGCCCTAAAGCATGCATACCCAGCTTCGTCATAAAGTATAAATGATGACATCATGCTGTATCGAAGAGGACTTGATACTAGAGACTGAGACATAAACTCATGTTGACAATATTTACTGAGGGAATACATCAAGAGAGAAGCAGAGTCATTATATAGACTTCTATACAACCAGAGGAGTCGCCCCCTGGTGGTCAGGAGAGAGAATGCAGCTTTAATAAATGGAGTATATACTTCTATACAACCAGAGGAGTCGCCCCCTGGTGGTCAGGAGAGAGAATGCAGCTTTAATACATGGAGTACTTCTATACAACCAGAGGAGTCGCCCCCTGGTGGTCAGTAGAGAGAATGCAGCTTTCAGGGCCTTCAGCCCCAGAGGTCGTCTCCTGCTTGTAACCTTTTAGTTGCAGTGCATTGTGGTCCACGTCCTGTTCATCTGTGTGTAGAAGTCCGATGGGTTCCCTTCTGTGTGGTTGTTTAATGTTGTGACAAAATGGTGGCCCAACACATCGGGTCTCACCTTCAGGGTTTTAGCTCACACCCAAATAATCTGCTCTTAAATACACCGGCAGCGTGTTCACGGTTTGGACCTCATTAATTATGATTTACAAGATGCCAGGGACCCACAAAGCGATAGAAAGTCAAGTAAAAGCTGCTTTTAAAACGTAGTTTGGTGTAATGTCAGAGCTCGGCTGTGGGTGGGTTGCCGGCCTGCGTTGGGGGGGTTGGGTGGGGGAAGAAGGGGGGGGGGGGGGAAGGTGTGGCATTGAGCTGCCTTCACCTTTGTTTGGTAACACAGAGGGGGCTCTGTCCCCTCACAATGGGACTGAGAGACCAGTGTGTGTGTGTGTGTGTGTGTGTGTGTGTGTGTGTGTGTGTGGGAGGGGTTGTGCTGGCAGCCACACCCAGGCTGATTGGCCGATGCCACACCTCACAGTGGAATCTGCTGGAGCCGGGTCACATGTTGGCCTGCAACAGACTCGAGGCGGTCCTGGATCTGTGGCTCCTCTCAGCTCTGCACAAAGAAAGTCTTTGTTTGAAGTTTAAAGGACAGTAAGTAGATTTCTTTGCCTTTAAATAGTTCTACTTTAAGTTATTCTACCCGTAACATCAATATATCTTCGCTATCGATGTGGATACGTGCGGCGCTACGTTCCCCAGCGGGAAGTTTTGGACTTTTGTGTATTTCAGCCTCGCCGCTTGTGAGGAAGAAGAAGGTGTGATGTGGTCACTTCCTGTCTGAGTCTCGCTCACGCAGGGCGGCGCGGTGCGTTCAAAGCCAGTGTCAGGTCCACGCGTACGAGGCGCCGCTCGGACCCGCCGACCTCCCCGAGCCGCGCTCCTTCAACGAAGCGTCGGCCGCAAAGAGGAAGAACACTAATTTAGAAGGGAAGTCATCTTCAGCGGCGACTTCCCCAGCGGAGGTATTCAACCTGAGGGTCGCGGCCCGGCCGCGGGTCGGCCGCTGGGGAACTGAGATGAGGAAGTTTGTGTTTTTTTGTTGCGAGATTAAAACCCGTCAATCAGAATTAATCGAGCTCGATGAAAGTTCAAATATAACAAAACCTCGTGGCTTTTTAAAATTCAATAATTTAAATAACACGCGACGGTTAGTTCCTGGTTCTTGTCTGATAAAAATCATCAAGCCGGACATTTTTATGACTCGGCTCTGGGACACTTAAGTTCTTTTATTCTGTTAATTGGATCATTAATTTGTCGATAAAGACACACGAACAGAGGAGCGTTTGTCAGCCGGGTTCGTCACGCCACTTAAAACCGTTTGAGTTTCGACCAATCACAGCCCGCCGACCGGCTCGACCGATCGATCGGCTCGGATTTACGGTCGTCGTCGGCGAGTCGATGATTTACACGGCGGGGAACGTTCGGCCGTTAATACTTTTAGTTTTATCGCTTTATTAGAGGGAGAGTTTTGAGATAGCACATTTTAGATGAGAGCGAGAGGAAGTGGAGTTGGAGAGAAAATGGAAGACAGCGAAGAAGAAGAAGAAGAAGAAGAGAAGGGGTGTGTGTGTGTTGAGTCCCTCTGCCTCGGCACTCCCCCTCTCTCTCTCTCTCTCTCTCTGCTTCCAGAAAAGGGTGTGTCCGCCTGCCTGCTCTGAAAGGGAGGGAGGGGTCAGTCGGCGGCTACTCCTCCCTTCTCTCTCTGTTACTTCTCCCTCGCTCTCATTCCCTCACTGGCAGCCTCAGGATTAGGCCTTTGTCTCTCGGCCTCCTCTGTCTCTCTGCCTTTTTCAACATTTCATTTTAAATGTTCCCTCTCTTCCCGTTGAAGTGAGCAGCATGTGTGTGTGCGCCGGGCGTTGTGTGACCCCTCCTCTCCTGGAGGACTTGTGAGAGGCGGGTTTTCTTTAGCTTCCAGAGGTAATGTACCCCTCCTCAAACTCTCGTGTGCCATTTCCTGTCGTACTTCCTCTCCTACCTGTCTTCCTCCCCTTTTCACATTTCCCTCCTCTTGCTTCCTTCTTGTCCCCCCCCCCCCCCCCCCCGCCGCCCACTTCACTCCTCTTTCCTTCTTGTCCTGGAAGTTTGGGATTTTTCTTCTTCTCACCCCCCTCCCCTTGTTTCTCTCTGCCATTCCTCCCAACCCCCTCTTTTCCCCCTCCTCAACTTACCCCCCCTCCCCCTTATCACCTCCTCTCGTTCCCTACCTTCCTTCTCTACTTATCACACGCCCCTCTCACCTTCTCCTCCTCTTCCTCCTCAGTGCCAGTCGACCCCTAAGCAGAAGAAGAGACCGGCCGGCGCCCAGAAGAAGCTGAGGAGCGCGGCCAAGCAGAGCGCCGCGACCGCGCCGCAGCCGCCGCCATCGTCTTCCTCATCGCCGCCGCCGCCGGAAGAGGAGGAGGAGGAGGAGGAGGAAGAGCAGGCGACCAGGCCTCGGCCGCCGACGCCGCAGGAGAAGGCGGCGGTCAAGGGGGAGCGGGAGGAAGTGGCGACACAGTCTGTGAAGAAGCGGAAGAAGAAGAAGGAGGAGGAAGAGGAGGAGGAGGAAGAGGGCGGTACAGCCATGCCCTCTGTACAGATCAAACCAGAGCCGGAGGAGATGGAGTGCACGGTGAGAATGCGGGGAGGGGGAGGGGGGTGAGGGGGGCGGAGCTGATTGGTTGATTAGAAGAATGCGTGGTGTGTGATTTATTCTCCTTCAGCAATTTTAAGAATTATTCAGAGTCCAGATTCACAGCATCACTCTGGGTTAGGGTCAGAGTTCTGGTTCCTGTTTTACTTTCTCTGGGATCTGGGAGGACGACGAGAACTAACGCCAAGAAGGCCTTAAACAAACCGACAGAGCGGGGGGAAGACGCCGCCGACCCCCCGTCTGAGCTCGGTTCTAGTTCCATCCCAAACGAAGCGGTCCGGATACCAAGATGTCCGACCCGTGTCACAAAACCAGCAATACCGGAATCGAGTTGTAATTATTAAACGGGAAAATCCAGTCGTTTGTTTTCAGATGTGGAAGACTGAGACGAGAAGCAGAGGTCCGACCCGGTTACCTGACTCAACTTCTCTTGGTTTATCTTTTTATTTTTTTGGTTGTCAATCATTGCAATACAATACAATATTATTCTATATAATATACAAAACAGAAAGACTGAAAAGGTATCGGTAGAAACAAAACATTTTTATATATTCCCATCCTAAGTTATTATAATCAAATAAATAAAAAAATATATATAAAATTAAGAAAAATAATAAAGAAAATAAAAATAATATATATACATATATATGTATTATTTTTAGTTTCTTTATTATTTCTCTTTATTTTATATTAATGTTCTTTGATTTATTTGATTATAATAACTTAGGATAGTAATATATACACATTTTGTATATATAAATATATATCCACATAAATCTCCCATATACATACGTTTCAATCACACTTATAACCCTCAAAAATGGTTTTATAAATAATTATTTTGAAAACCAAAAATGAGTTGACCATTCTTTTATCCATTTTAACGTTCTTCCATAATTGACTCCTACAATAGAAATCCCTTTTTTAGTTTATGTCTCAGTCTCTAGTTTCAAGTCTTCTTCTATACAGCATGATGTCATCATTTAGTACTTTATGGTAATTTAGAGTCAAACAGACCATAAAGCAGGGGACGCTTTAGGGGCGGGGCTACAGGTGATTGACAGGTTGCTACGACTCTTACGACGTTGACCCTTTCACGCTATGTGAGCGACGTCTTCGGACTCAGCTCCACCCCCTCGCGTCACTCGGTCCGCGAAACCGGCGGGCGACGTCACGACGCCCCGCGTCCACTTCTTATATAATTATGGTAACTATGGGAACAGATTAATGCGGTTTAGCGGCGACTTAACTCCCCGGTTTATAATTCCACGAGGACCGCGGAGCTGCCCCTGAAGGCGTGTGGCTCTGCTGCAGCGAGGCCGGGGGGGGGGGGGCGCTGTGCGTTCCTTGTGAAGGTCAACTCCCAGAGACCTAAAGGTCACCGAGAGAGTCTCCTGGGTTCAGATGTGAAGGTGTTCCTATCTTCACAGGCTCCGAGCGCCTGATCAGCCGCTCCACACACACGACAAATTTCCCCTTGGGGATTAATAAAGTATATATCTATCTATCTATATCTATCTATCTACTTTACGGGTAATAGATCAGAGGACGGAGCGCAGGATGAGGACGGAAGTGAAGATGAGGGGATCTGTAGATGGAGAGATGAAGTGCACGGTGGACGGGGGGATTGACTGCAGAGATGTATGGAGGATGAGGAGGAGAGAGGAAGGAGTGATTGATGATGAAGGTCAGGAACGTCTTTAAATCTAGAAAAGTGGCAGTGCGGGATCTCTTGATGCAGTTTGAGGTCTTCTCCTCCTCCTCCTCCTCCTTCTTCTTCTTCTTCTTCTTCTTCTTCTTCTTCTTCTTCTTCTTCTTCTTCTTCTTCTTCTTCTATCTCCTCAATGGGCTTCTTTTTATTCTTCTCTCCTCCTCCTCCTCCTCCTCCAGCGAGGGGAATGAGGCTTAAAGCTCACTTAGTGAACACAAACCTAATTGCTCCGGCGTCGGCGCGTTGACATTTTCAGGGTTCTGCATGTGAAGCGGCGGCGTTGACCTTTTTCTTTCCTTTTTTGTTTTCTCTTAATCCCGAGCTCCGTGAAAACCAAACGGGGGTCAGAGGTCACGGCGGAAAGAGAGAGAGAACGAGAGAGAGAGGATGAATCCTCCTCCTCGAGATAGGAACTCCTCCTCGGGGTTCACCCCGTTATCTCTTCTGTTTCAGTGGTCGGCTCACGAGTTGAGCTTTCCTTTCCCCTCGTGGGTTACGGTACACGGATCTTCCTCGTCTCCCACACCGGGCTTTTTTTGCCCTCTCGGATTCACCGGCCTCGGGGGGGATTTGAGTTGTGTAAATAAACATTGAGAAGTGTGCAGTGCGAGGCTTTGAAATGGTGGCCAGACAAAGCGCCAAAACAACCCCCCAAAAAACGACATCATGCCGAATAAAGACTTTTAAACTCTGTGGTTTTTCGAGCAGCGACTCGTTCGTGGTCTTTCGTGGCTGTCGGCGTCGGCCGGCCTCCTCGTGTCCGGCTGGTTCCCGCCTCTGTTGAGCAGATGATGTCTTTAATTTCGACAGAGCGCATACATCTCCATTTAAAACCCATTTTGATACAACAGCTTTTAAGTAGGGATGGGTATCGTTTTTTTTTTTTTAAACGATACCGGTGCCTGAAGCGATACTTAAAAAAAGAAGAAGCACAAAACGACGATTGACAATGACGACATTAAAAACCTCTTCGGCCAGATTCCCTGTGAAAGCCGTTCTCATGGAGCACTGACAAACAACAGATATCAGACTGTCGCGCTTATAGCTCGCGCTAGCTCGTAGCTTGCGCTAACTCGTAGCTAGCGCGAGCTACGAGGTAGCGCGAACTACGAGGCAGCGCAAGCTACGAGCTAGCTTAAACACGGTTATAATGGCTAATTTATTATTTGTTGCGCTACTTTTATGAACGCAAGACTTGCGATCAACGTTTCGGTGCTAATCTGAGTTCAGGCTGCTCTCGTTATCATCGGTCTCCTCGTGTTCAGGGGGGCCGTCTCCCCGTCGCGCCCAGCCTGACGCCGGTGTGCTCGGCACGCCTCAATGTCAGGGCGGAGTCACCAGAGAAGGTCAACATTATTTGGCACCGGCTTTCGGTACCCAACCCTACTTTTAAGTGACGTCGTCCGAATTTAGTTTGTCTGTTGTTTTTTATTTTATATTTGTATCTTACCGTTCTATTTGTTTTGCCTTGATTCTCTGTAGAGCACTTTGTAAAGTCTGTTTTGAAAGGTGCTATATAAATAAAGTTATTATTGTCGATGTAAAGGCGGATCGATGGATCTTTGATGTTCACCGAGTCCCGAGAGGCCTCTGACTCACCGGTTTCGGTCTTTTGTCTCCAACACTTTGCTTTCATTCTAAATAGTGTCATCACAACCTTTTCGGAAACATAAATCATCGGTCATTTTGGTGTCTCAGATTATTTGGTCTCGCTGTGTTCCCAAAGACGCACTCGGGTGATTGAGCATTTAAAGGGACGGCGCTCATATTTACGGCCGTTCGTCTGCCTATTGTCTCGCGTACTTTAATTGACATTTGGGAACAGCCATTTTTTTACGATGCCGATTTAAAAAATGTAATCGCGAGTAATTAAAGAGCGCCGACATACCCCCGGGGTGAGGCAGGCTGCGGAGCGGGTGGGTAGGACCTGTCGGAGGAGGTAGAGAATAAAGGGTGGAGCGGTAATGATAAGGCGAGGCGGCAGTTAGCCCAGATACGGAGGGCGGGTGTTGCCGGGCGGGACTGGGTGGAGGAGGAGAAACTATTTTGGGGAGAGGAGACGGATGAGGAAATAGGGAGAGAGATGGAAGGGAAGGAGGCGAAGGAGGTTGAGAGGGTGTGGTCGCCGGTCAGATAAGGGAAGGCTGCACTGCAGGATTAAGAGATCCATGTTGTCCTCTGTGCTGCCTTCAATGTTTGTTGTTGTTGTTACCTTCGCATTCTGCGGATGTTTTGATCGCTGTGTATTTATTTATTTGTATGTGTGTGTGTGTGTGTGTTTGTGTGTTATTCGCATAACTCAAAAAGTACCGGGTTGTTACAAAGTTGACTAAACCACAAACAGTTGAATGAAGGTGGTGATCAGTGTGGAGGATATCATGAGGCCTTGAGGTGTACAACACAATATTTATGATTGATTTAAAGAGATGCAAAGGGGCTTTTCATATGAGATCTCAGGTTTGCTTTGACACATTTCTGTGTTCCAGCCCGTCAGCTTTGTGCCGTTCACATCTTTGACGTTTCCAAAGCTTATCGAGGGCCAACGGTACTCTAAACTGCACAGACTTGTTCCAAAAGTCATGATGTACTCAATGAACAGGCTTCTGTGCTTTCCTTATATATATATATATATATATATATATATATATATTTAAAAATCTGATACGAGGAAGCCAATTACATGTCGGTGACCTTTATGTTTAAAATACAGGTGATCACACAATACAAGTGTAGTCTATTTTTCTATAGATTCTTTCCACAAGTGCATTTCAAAAATTTTAAGGATGCATATTACAGGGGTCAATTTCCAAGGTCAAATCAGCAAACATTGAAATTAAAATGAACCAATATATATATATATAATTTTATATATATGTATATAATTGTATATTTTTATATATTTATATGTATTCATTTATATATATATGTTTATATATATGTATATATTTATTTATATGTACATATTTATTTATATATATTTATTTATATATATCACTATATATACATTTATTAATATATTTACTTTTTTGTAGATTTATTTATATATTTATTTATATATTTATATATATTTAGAAAAAAAGAAAAAAAACTTTAGATTGGAAATGCGTCAATTGTTCAATATTAACATGCGTTATCTGCACCATTTACTGAGAATTCCCCCAAAATAATATACCTGTCTGAATGGAAGAACTGCCAGATGACATTTATAAAGTGGAGCATCAGGCATTGTGGGTGTGCATGAGGGGTAGGGGGGGGGGGTTGTAATCAGAGACCCTCAAGAGCCTCAAAACACCTGCTGACAGAAAATACACTCTTGATTGGCTGATTAAAAAGAAAACAAGAACAAAAACTGAATTATGTCAGCGTGTTCTCATGAAGCGGTGGGGGGATGGGGGAGGAGTCTGCTAGAGTGTGTGTGGTGTGTGTGTGTGTCGGGGCATGGTGTGGTTTGGGTTAGTGCAGGGTGGGGGCTGGGTGGAGTACTATTGCGTAAGGGATCATTAAGCAGTGTGTGTGTGTGTGTGTGTGACCACGCCTCTTAGGAGTTTCCTGTCCAGAGATAAAGTCTCCAGGAAGTTGGTCGATCCTGGTATTCCCACCAACACTTTAAACGTCTCTCAAACTGAACTTTAAATCACGATTATCCCTTTAAAAAAAGTACAATGTAAAATAAAAAGGTCAAACAAACAAACAAGATGGATGCCGGTTCAACTGGTAACTTTAGTTTTTTATTGCTCGGTTTCAACATAAAAAGAAGATGCTCTGTAGGACGGACACTTCATTAATTGACCTTTTTTACTTTCTTGGATATTTTTCTGTTTATGGAATACGGGATTAACCGAATTTAATCACTTCACGTACACAAATAATTTTCCAGTTGGTTTTAATTTTGTGTATATATATATAAATATATATATATACTATTTTATATTAGATTTATATATATAGTTATGTATATATACATGAATAAATATATACGTAAATATATATATATATGATTAAATATATGTAAATATATATTTTTATTATATTTTATATATATTGATTTATATATATATATATTTATATATATATGTATATTTATTTATATATACTGTATATATACTGTATATTTATATATATATATTTATATATACATATATATATATATTTAAATAAAATATAAAAAATAAATATATACATACATAAATATATTATATCATGACGTGAGATTCATCTTAGACTTTTGAGTCTTTTCCTGGTTTGAAAGTGATAGTAACTTTCTTGTTCGAGCTATCAATATCGATATCTCGCTATTTGAAAAACACAAAATCCCGAGGTGTAGATTTTCTCCATCTCTTTCTCAACAACATTCCGAAGCCCCCGAATCTCAATGTCTCTCCGATTTTAGACATTTCCTTTGGCCTCCTCTTGTAAACTCTTCTTCTTCTTGACCCCTGGGTGTGTGTTCTTTTATTAACCCGCCACCCGCCGCCCGCTCGCCACCGGGCTCCCGCTCCTCCGGGTGGTGTCGGGTGGCGGTGCCTGTGTTTGAGGGTCTGTTTTGGAAAAAGAGAGTAGGAAGCTGAGGTTTCAGGAGTAGTTCCCACGTTGGCCACCGAGCGTCGGGGGGGCGCTCATGAGCGGCTCGGTGGGTGGAGGACAGGTGGAGAACAGAAAAGACGGAAGGAGGAGAGGTGGAGGGTATCGCACCGGTCAACTGGGGTTGGTCAGGGCGTCAGAACAAGGTCAAAGGTCAAAGGTCATCCTCCTGGCTTTCCAGCGACACCCTTCCTCCAATATGGCTTGTTTTACACACCTTTATCTCATCTCTCCATCTTCTTCTACTCTCTTTCATAATGTCACACTACCCCCTCCTCTCGCTCTCTCTCTCTCTGTTCCCCCTTACCTCTCTCTCTCCCTCGCCCTAATAGTACATGTCGAGGGAGGCTCTGCTTCCGCTCGCCCCGTCGCCATGGCAACCGTGGCTCTGGCGGGAGTTGCCGAAAAGACTGTGTTGCCTGACCCCTCCCCTCCTCTCCCTCCTTCCTCACTCCTCCTCTTCCTCCTCCACCTTTCCAAACCAGACTCTCCCCTCCCGCCCCCCCCCCCTTTCTAACTCGCTGCTTCAGCCAAAGGCGAACACACACACACACACACACACACACAATGAATACCTGCCAGCACAACACTGTGAATAGGCCTGTAATCTCTCTCTCTCTCTCTTGCATGTACACACAAATACATAGTGAGGCCGTGTGTGTGTGTGTGTGTGTGTGTGTGTGTGTGTGTGTGTGTGTGTGTGTGTGTGTGTGTGTGTGTGTGTGTGTGTGTGTGTGTGTGTGTGTGTGTGTGTAAGTGTCACTGATGTATGCACATAAACAGGTCAGTTGTCCTCCGGTAAACAGGACCACTTATGCACAAAGACAGGCCACAACACACACACACACACACACGGTAACACCGATGTGCACACACTATTACTCTCCATGTGTGTGTGTGTGTGAGAGAGAGCATGAGACATGAGAGGTTAGAGGCCTATTTGTGCTTTTGCCAGGAGGGCTTTGCTAGCATGAGTGTGTGTGTGTGTTATGGAGGGACTGGGGGGGGGGGGGGGGGGTGTAGATGAATGCAGTGCAGATACTGGACTGATGCAGCTCCCTCTGCTGGTGCAACACGATGATGTCATTGTTGGCAGCCGACTTCCTCCAGAGCAACCCCCCCCACCCCCAGCAGCAGCTCTGATTGGGACAGGAAGCAGAAAGGACTCCAAAAAAAGAAATCCACCTGCTTCATATTCATTGAACTGATGTTCAAGTTTTTTACCGACAAGTTCAGGCACCATGAAGGAAATAAATCACGAGGCGCGTTTCAAGAAGTCCGAAAACACACACACGCACACACGCACACACACACACACACACACACACACACGCACACAAGGCGGTTTATAATTCTGGAAATACACGTTTGGGATGAAAAGCTTCTCCCCGTCTGTCGGCTATGGCGGTACGCATGGGCGTGGCCGTGGAGGTGGGCGTGGCCGTGTAGATGGGCGTGGCCGTGGAGGTGGGCGTGGAGATGGGCGTGGCCGTGGAGGTGGGCGTGGCCGTGGAGGTGGGCGTGGTGCCGCAGACGGACGGGTTTCAAACAAGTCTGTGCCACTGGCTTTGGGAAGTGAAAACAAAAAAGGTGAAGATTAATACATCTATACGTCCTCGGGGGATATTTATATGTATTAATATGAGTTTTTCTTATTTTTCTCCTCATGTGCACACCTGAGTGGAGGCACATGAGTCCCCAGGTGAACGCCACGCCGCGGACAGGATTCCTCCGCCTCACACTCCGGTCGGCTATTAACCGAGATGGATAATGTTTAACGGGCTCCAGGTGGATCCTGCTTTTAATTAGGGGGGGGGGGGACAGCTGTTGTTAAAACTCTTGTTTGCTTTAAGGTTAGAGCGAGGCCGTCCTGTGGGGGGGGGGGGGGGCGGGGGAATAAGTTACTAAGCGCCCAGGAAATCAACACTGACTGCGATGAGGTAACATTAGGCCGGGAGTCAGGTGGCTGAGGACGGAGACAGTTTGGGGTTTCCTGAGGTGGGGTCAGGCTGTTCAGGGGTGGAGCTGTGTGTGTGTGTGTGTGTGTGAGGTGGGCGGGGCTACGTGCATCTCGGTTAACACCCCCCCCCCCCCACCCCACCCACACACAGCTGTTGTTTTTGCCCTCTGTCTTCATGATGTCGTCCGTATCGGTCGTGATCACGGGTGACATTGACGTGTTAACTCTCCAAACACAGAGGTGCCCCTCGCTCGCTCTCTCTCTCTCTCTTCACCTCTCACAGTATCCCTCTCTTACTTCATCCTCCTTTCCCCCGAAGTTCATGAAATAGCAATATTGAGATCGTAATTCTTTCTTTCTTTAAATGTACAATTTGTGTCCACGGAGTGCCCGCGATGCCGCGGCGTTGCGGGGTCGTTCCTGTGGACACCGATTTGTTGCTGTGGTAACGACAGGGGCGAGGACCCCGGGGGGCCCATCGGGTCTTCGGTGGAATCCAGTATTTTTAGTCCTGCGTGTGTGTGTGTGTGTGTCGAGGCCACGTGGAGGTTTGCGTTCCCAAATGTGTTGCTGGTTTCCTCTGGCGCCATCTGGTCACTCACTTTACCACCCCCCCCCCCCCCTCCCCCCAAGCTCCATGGAACTAAAAGTTTGTTTTGCGTGGACCTGTTTGGACTATATGGCTGATAAGGGGTTAAAAGGGCACTTTTTAAAAATGTCGTCCGGGAGTCGTGCAGGCGGCCGTGGCCCCGGTGCATTGTGGGGGATGCTGTAGGTGTGTGGCGGTGATCAAAGCTCGTGTTTTGCCATTTGAAGTTGAGCGCGTCGGTAGAAAGTCCTAAGGAGGAGGAGGTGGGGGCGGGGCTACAGTGAACCTGGTGGCGGTTCGAGCGGATTAATTAATAAGTGACCTATCGCATCGAGCGGAGAGACGTCTGATGCGGAGATTCACGGGATAATAAGTTAAAGCCTCATTTGCATATTGAAACTCAGCATTTCAGAACCGGATTTCTCAACCTGTGATGTCGGTGGTTTGAGGCTGAGGACGTGTTCGTTGTGTCGCTGCTGACAGACGTGTTGATTGGTGCTGGCTTCCTGCCATATTTAGCGTCAGCTGTAAAGAACCCAAACACACACTCAGTGGCCAGTGTGTGTGTGTGTGTGTGTGTGTGTGTGTGTGTGTGTGTGTGCTTCACTAAATCTGCTCTTCACTCTGACGAAGGCATAGAAAAGCTCCATTACCAGTGAGTGGACATGTGTTCGTATGTCTGTATATATGTATATACATACATTTATTTATACAAACATTTATTTATGAATACACATTTATTTATATATATTTATATATATACATATTTATTGATTTATATTTATTCATACATATACTGTACATATTTCTTATTTATATACATATACAGGACTGTCTCAGAAAATTAGAATATTGTGATGAAGTTCTTTATTTTCTGTAAAAAAAAAAAAAAAAAATGTCATGCATTCTGGATTCATTACAAATCAACTGAAATATTGCAAGCCTTTTATTCTGATTTATTGCTGATTATGGTTTACAGCTTAAGAAAACTCAAATATCCTATCTCTAAATATTAGAATATCATGAAAAAGTATACTAGTAGGGTATTAAACAAATCACTTGAATTGTCTAATTAACTCGAAACACCTGCAAGGGTTTCCTGAGCCTTGACAAACACTCAGCTGTTATAAATCTTTTTTTTACTTGGTCTGAAATATTAAAATTTTATGAGATAGGATTTTAGAGTTTATAATCAGCAATATTAAAAGAATAAAGGCTTGCAATATTTCAGTTGATTTGTAATGAATCCAGAATGCTTTTTTTTTGTTTTTAATTGCATTACAGAAAATAAAGAACTTTATCACAATATTCTAATTTTCTGAGACAGTCCTGTATATACATTTGTTTTTATACATATTTATTTATGTTTATATATTTATTTTTATATATACATAGACATTTATATATATATAAATACGTATATATATATTTATATATATATATACATATATATTTATATATATATATGAATTTATAGATATACATATTTTTTATTTCTATATATACATATATTTTTTTTAACTAATATTTATTCATGTTTATATAATTGTATTTATATATAATTTGTTATATATTTCTATATATACATATTTCTAGATATACATTTATATATATATACATAAATAAGTATTTATATATTTATATATATATATATATGAATACATAAATAAATACATATATATATATATATATATATATAGTGCCATAACGGTGCATGTAAATATTCCTCTGGGGTCCCATAAGGTCGCTCACAGCGGAGCTGCACTACGTCTGTTCGATTCCTCCTCATCACGTTCCCATCTCGCTCGCCGATTCCATTGATGTCGGAGATCACATGACTTAATTGCGAGGCAAAGACTGGGTGAAGACTGGGCGACCCATTTAATGGCGGTAGCAGTTGATCTGAGGTGCGGGGAGGGAGGGAGGGAGGGAGTGGAGGAGGGGGGCTCTGCAACGTGTCTACAGTTCGGCTTCTTCTTTGTGTTGCATCCAGACACGTTGACTTTACTGGTTTTAAGGTGCCCAACAGACACACACACCTTCTGTCTCTCGACCCACAATAAATGCAAATCGTCGGGGGGGGGGGGGGTCTTTTGAAGTGAAGTTCGGCTTCTGGCCTTTTGTGAGACAGAGAGTCTTTGTGACGATATTTAAATTGGGGAAAGACAAAGAGATCCATTTTCTCGTGATCAAAGCTCATCACGGGGTCTTTAAGACCATCAACTTGGACATTTGTTTACCGTTCCTTCTTTCTTTTTTTGGGCTCTTGTAAACACATCTTGAAGACATTTGGTTTTCATGTGATGGGTCAATTTAGATTATTTTGGTCAATTTAGCTTTTACATGCCATATATATGAATATATATCTATAACTATATATAAATATATATAGATATAGTATAATATATATACTACATATATATATATATATATATATATAATATACATATATAATATATATGTATATATAAATATAATATATATATATATATTACTTTATATTTATATTTATATATATTCATATATATATTTATAAATAAATATATATATATTCATATATATATATACAGATATATACATATATATTTGTAGAAATATATTCATATATATATTTACATATATAAATATATATATTTATTTATATATATTCATATGTAAATGTATATATACATAAATATATATATTTATATACATATATATTTACACATATATCTATCTATGTATTTATATATATACATATATGTATCTTTATATCTATATATTTACGTATATATCTATATATATATATATGTACGTATATCTATATATTTATATATTTGTATATTTGTATGTATATATATATCTATAAGTTTAAAATGAAGTGAAATCATCTGTAGGAAGAAGAGTGTCGAGGGAAGTTTAGTTTTTATTTCCCCTTTTAATCAATCATTAGAAAGTTTCCCTTTTTAACAACTTTCTTCTTCTTTTTTTACATCCTCTCTTCTTCTTTTTTTGGGGATTTTTTTGCAAAGAGTTTTAAAGGCTTCAATCAGAGCAGAGCCGTGAAAAGAGGAGAGGAGGAAGGGAAGACAGGTGGAATAAACAAGAGAGGCAGTGGGTGGAAAAAAACCGAAAGGCGGCGAGGGACGAGAGAGCGAGGTGGGAAGACACGAGGGCGTGGCTGAGGAGAGGAGGGGGGGAGTGAGAGAGGGAGAGGGAGAGAGAGAGAGAGAGAGAATAAAGGGAGGAAGAGGAAGGTGATGAAAAGATGAACGGACTGGGTGGAGAACGAGGGAAAAAAAACATGGAGTCAGCTGATAGCTCCCAGTTTCCATGGCAACGCTAGGCCTTTCCCACCCTCTCTCTCTCTCTCATCCGCTCCCTCACTTCTTTCACACTTCATTTTCTTTCTCTCTTTTTTTGTGGCTGTCTCTATAATCACGTTACGGCCATGCTTCCTTTTTCGCCCGCTGATCCCCCCGACCCCCCCAGCTCGGTCCTTTCCCTCGTCTCCTTCCTTCTCTCCTTTCCTCACCCATTTGTCAAGCTCCTGAAATTCCTCCTCACCGGGTTCGGTGTGCGTTTGCCATGTGTCGTCAACGGCTCCCTCCCTCCTTTCCTTGAACTCCTTACCCTCCCTCTCTCCTTTCCTTAAACTCCTTATCTTCCCTCCCTCCTTTTCCTAAACTCTGTACCCTCCTTCTTTCCTTTCCTTGAACTCCTTACCCTCCCTCTCCTTTCCTTAAACTCCTTATCTTCCCTCCCTCCTTTTTCTAAACTCTGTACCCTCCGTCTTTCCTTTCCTTGAACTCCTTACCCTCCCTCTCTCCTTTCCTTAAACTCCTTATCTTCCCTCCCTCCTTTTTCTAAACTCTGTACCCTCCTTCTTTCCTTTCCTTAAACTCTGTCCCCTCCTTCTCTCATTTCCTTGAACTCCTTACCCTCCCTCTCTCCTTTCCTTAAACTCCTCATCTTCCCTCCCTCCTTTCCTTAAACTCTGTACCCTCCTTCTTTCCTTTCCTTAAACACCTAACCCTCCCTCTCTCCTTTCCTTAAACCCCCTACCCTCCTTCTCTCCTTTCCTTAAACTCCTTTGTTTTGTTTGTTTTTGTTTGTTTGTCAACACTCAGTAACATTCGAGTCACGGTGCCGTTGGACTTTTAAAAAAGTGTCGACATCGTCAGAATAAAAGCGGCTCGGTCTCATCGTCCTAAAAACACCCACTTCCTGCTTTCGGGGGGGGGGGGGGGGGGTATTTGCATGTGCAGTGACAGCAGGGTGGTATCCCCCCCCCCACACACACACCTCCTCCTCATCACCCAGAGCTGGACGGACTCCAACTCCTGGACCTCCCTCTCTCTCTCACTCCATTTCTACCGTCTCTTTTTTCTTTACTCTCTCTCTCTTAATCAGTACCAGTCTCTCTCCATACCCGCCCCCCCCCCCTCTCCCCCTCTGGAGTCCCACACTGCAGCCATTGTTCCCAGTGCTGCATGGCAGCTGAGCCCCGGGTGGCTGCTGAGGGATCGAGGGCGTTGTGTCGGTTAAAAACCCCGACGCCTGAACGCATCCACGGGACGCCGCCGCCATGGAAGCGAGACGCTGCGTCCTCCTCCTCGCCTTCTGTCCCTCCACGGAGAAACACAGAGAGGCAGCGTTATTTCATGTCTCTAAAAACTACAATACCCATGAGCACCGGCGGCTGCACTGCAGGGCAGTGAGGTGCGTGAAGAGGAAGAGCGATCTTCAGCTCTCTGGTCTCACGCAGCTGAACCGTGAGCTCCAGTGTTGCATCCTGGGAGTTGTAGTTCACTTTTCGTGCACGTGCAGGCTTCGTCGCGTGTTCGTACTTTTGAAAAAGAATCAAATGTTATTTGGAGAGCTTTACACGTGGTGGACGATATGAAACGAGGAAGAGGAGGATGAGGAGAACCACGCTAAACAAGTTCAGGAACACCAACAATCATCAGAGAAACAATTGATCAGGAAAACAGGAGAAACAATAATGTTTTCTTTTTTAATTAGAGCGAAGAAAAATAAATAAATAAATGAACACTTCAGAATAAGAACACACGAGGCGCTGAATGAAGAAATAAACGAGATAGAAATTATTCTTAAAACACGACATGAAAGTCTCCAATGATTCATACATCGAATGATTCCTCATCCAACGATTCCTCATCCAACGAGTCCTCATCCAACGAGTCCTCATCCAACGATTCATTCATCCAACGATTCATTCATCCAACGATTCATTCATCCAACGATTCATACATTGAACGATTCCTCATCCAACGATTCCTCATCCCACGATAAATACATCCAACGATTCCTTATCCAACGATTCCTCATCCAACGATTCATCCATCCAACGACTCCTCATCCAACGATTCCTCATCCAACGATTCATATATCCAACGATTCATACATCCAACGATTCCTCATCCAACGATTCCTCATCCAACGATTCATATATCCAACGATTCCTCATCCAACAATTCCTGATCCAACGATTCCTCATCCAACGATTCCTTATCCAACGATTCCTCATCCAACGATAAATACATCCAACGATTCCTCATCCAACGATTCCTTATCCATCGATTCCTCATCCAACGATTCATCCATCCAACGACTCCTCATCCAACGATTCCTCCAACGATTCCTCATCCAACGATTCATATATCCAACGATTCATACATCCAACGATTCCTCATCCAATGATTCATATATCCAACGATTCCTCATCCAACGATTCCTCATCCAACATCTTTAGTGAAGTTTTCCAACCAAAGTGACGCAGCGGGTGTCGACGTGGGTTTCAGAGTCTCACCACGTCGTCGCTGTTCTTTAATATGTTGTCCTCTCCCGTCTTCCTCCTCCAGCGGGCGGACGTCGGCGCCGACTGCTCGCAGCCGACGGACCTCAAGGTGAAGACGGAGCCGCTCTGCAAGACGGAGCCGTCCTCGCCGGCGCCGCGCCCGGCCGAGGACCAGACGGAGCCGGTGGACCTGTCGCTCAACGGGCCGCGCTCCTTCGTGAAGCCCGCCGCCTTCACCACCAGCATCACGGTCAACCCGGCGCCCGGCGTGCTCATGAGCCAGCCCGGCCTGTTGGCCACCACGCTGCAGACGATAGGCTCCATGGTAACGACCCGGTGCCTCCATCGGTGCACTGTACCTTTAAGAGAGTTAACCCTCCTGTCACCTTCAAATGTACGAACATCTTTTACCCTCGGGGCCAATTTGACCCCAGCAATTAAAACCTCCAGAAAATGATTACAATTTATATTGTTTCCCAAGTTTAAGTGTCAGGTACTTTATGTTTGTTTGTTGACCACCTAAACAGCCTTTGAAATAAATAAAAAAGTTGATATTTCTTATATGTTTGACAGTGAAAAACAGCCTGGGGTCAAATTAACCCCAAAGAACTCCGATGTGTACAAGTTGTGTACAGGACATTAAAAAACACTTCATCATGCAAATTTTATGTTTTCCCAGTTGTCCCCAATAAATTAGGAAAAGTCATGAAATATAAAGCAAAAAAACATGATGTCAATCATTTATTTAGAGACGTCAAACATTGAATGGGGTCAAATTGACTCCAGCGGTAACAGGAGGGTTAAGGCCACTAACCCCTCCCCCCCTCCAGGTCCTCTCTCCGGGCTCCATCTTGGCGACGCAGGGCGCCGGGGGCCAGCAGATCCTCCACGTCATCCACACCATCCCCTCGGTCAGCATGCCCAGCAAGGTGGGGCAGCTGCAGACCATCCCGGTGGTGGTGCAGTCGCTGCCCGTGGTCTACACCACCATGACCACGGACGGCGTCGCCACGGCGGCCATCACGGTGCCGCTCATAGGCAGCGACGGGCGCTCAGAAGGATCCGGTGAGTGGCAAAGCGCCAGTTAGAGTCGGGAGGAGTGAGCGCCGGGAGGCCGGGGTCGTGTTTAAGATCCCTGTGGCCGACTGTGGCATTGCATTGTGGGTAAATCCATATTTGCTAGGAGCAGCTTTGCACACGTCGTCTTTGTTTTTCGGATCGCTGCCGCATAGTTTAGTTGTTATATCGTAGTTTAACACACACACACACACACACACACACGCACACACACACACACTCCTCTTCCACGTCTGCCTCGGTGACCCTCAGTTCCAGCTGCTTATAGAGAATATTTAAAAATAAATTTTCCAGGAAAGGTCGTCTGTCAGGTCTCCTCCCCTTGAGGAGCTACTAGTACAACTATACTACTACTATACTGCTATACTAGTACGACTATACTTCTACTATACTACTATACTAGTACGACTATACTTCTACTATACTACTATACTAGTACTATACTTCTACTATACTACTATACTAGTACGACTATACTACTACTATACTACTATACTAGTACGATACTACTACTATACTAGTACTATACTACTTACTAATATACTATTATACTACTACTACTATACTATTATACTACTATACTATTATACTACTATACTATTATACTACTATACTATTATACGACTATACTAGTACTACTATACTACTACTATACTTCTTACTACTATACTATTATACTACTACTATACTAGTACTACTATACATCTACAGTAGTTCCCGGATCTCAGGAAGCGACGAGCGGCCGACGTTCACGTGGAGATGTGTGGGAGGAAGAGGAGGAGCTGGATAGGTAGACGAGGAAGGGAGGGAGGAAGGAGGAGGAGAGGGTGAGGGGGCGAGAGGAGAGGAGATGGGCTGCTTTGCATTTGAAAAACCAGCTGCAGCGGTGGGGTGTGTGTGTGTGTGTGTGTGTGTGTGTTGGGGGGGCGGGAGTACTAATTTTCCAAAGACAAAGGCCACTTTTTTGCCATGTGACCCTCTCCATACCAACTCCCCCCCCCCCCCCGCTCGCTCTCTGCAGGCTGTGTGGACTTTGACCAGCGTGGCTGCCACATTCCTGCAGAGAGACCGAGAGGAAGAGGAGGGGGGAGGAAGGGGATTCATAAAAAATATATAATTCGGGTGGAGAGCGACGATGGAGGAGCGAGAGACTTCACACACACACACACACACACACACACACACGTAGCTGCTGTCTGTGACCAACCACAGCGATGAGGAGTAAAATAACCCGTTTTAATAACAATAATAATTCATCCATCACAACCATTCACGTTCATAACTTCCACTCACACACCTGTTGCTCCGGAGCGGTCCGGTCTGGACCCTCCTCTTCCTCACGGCGCGTTCAACCGATGGCAAACAGTCTGTCACCGCGGAGGTCGTATCATACGAGCGCTGAGCGACGCTGCGGCAGAGAGAGTGGATCATCCTCAGTGGGGGTCCTCACACACACACACACACACACACACACACACACACACACACGGAGCTAGGCTTTGTCTTGCTAAGTTGCTGAATCCAGGCGTCCCTGTGAAGAAGTTATTAACCCCCTGCTGTTTCCTATTCTCCCTCTTCTTCCATTTCCTAATTCCATCCCCTCATTCCTCACGCTCAATCTCTTCCCATCCCATCTCCCCCGGCTTTAAAAAAAAAAATGTCCGCCTCTTATCTTCCTCATCTTTATATTGGACTTCTTCTTCTTCTTCTATTTCTTCTTTTATTTCTTCTTTTATTTCTTCTTCTTCATCTATTTTTTCTTCCTCTTCTTCTTCTTATCTATTTCTTCTTCGACTTCATCTATTTCTTCTTCTTTTTCTTTTTCTTCCTCTTCTTCTTCCTCTTCTTCTTCTGTGCAGTGCGCATCAAGCCCGGTTCAACGTCCCCGGTGGAGTACCAGAGCGACAGCGACGCGGAGAGCGGCACGGAGTCCGGCTCGGCGTCGCTCAGCGCCCAGAGCCTCGACCACGGGTGAGTGACGCCGCCAGAGCGACTTGTCGTGAACCGCGGCGGACTTTATTTGCCGCACGACGGTGACGGATGACGGAAAATAGGAATAAATACAAATGAAACCTGAAGTGAAGGCCATTGGAGAGGTGTTAAGAGGCTGATGACGGCCTCAGAACGTCTGCAAACTCTCTGCAGGTCGTATCTGTGCGTGGCAACTGGAAATCTGCTCCCCCCCCCCCAAAAAAAGGTGCAGTTGGCTGATTAACACCGTCTGACATCAACGTCTTCATCAGTTCAGCCGTGAGGCTCATCGCCTCAGTTATCAGGTTGTCGGGTCACGTCTGTCATTCAGATGCATGCAGTTCCACACGTGGCCACAAGTTGGCAGTAATGTGTAAGTGCACAGCGGAAGTCGATCATTAGGAGCAGAAGAAGAAGAGGAAGAAGAAGAAGAAATAGATAAGAAGAGGAAGAAAAAATAAAAGAAGAAGAAGAAATAGAAGAAGAAGAAGAAGAAATAAAAGAAGAAGAAGAAATAGAAGAAAAAGAAGAAATAGAAGAAGGAGAAGAAAAATAAGAAATAGAAGAAGAAGAAGAAATAGAAGAAGAAGAAATAGAAGAAGAAGAAGAAATAGAATAAGAAGAAGAAATAGAAGAAGAAATAGATAAGAAGAAGAAGAGAAGAAAAATAGAAGAAGAAGAAGAAGAAATAGAAGAAGAAGAAGAAATAGAAGAAGAAGAAATAGAAGAAGAAGAAGAAATAGAAGAAGAAGAAGAAAAAGAAGAAATAGATAAGAAGAAGAAGAGGAAGAAAAAATAAAAGAAGAAATATAAATAGAAGAAGAAATAGAAGAAGAAGAAATAAAAGAAGAAGAAGAAATAGAAGAAGAAGAAATAAAAGAAGAAGAAGAAATAGAAGAAGAAGAAATAAAAGAAGAATAAGAAATAGAAGAAGAAGAATAAATAGATGAAGAAGAAATAGAAGAAGAAGAAGAAAAAGAAGAAATAGATAAGAAGAAGAAGAGGAAGAAAAAATAAAAGAAGAAATAGAAGAAGAAGAAATAAAAGAAGAAGAAGAAATAAAAGAAGAAGAAGAAATAGAAGAAGAAGAATAAATAGATGAAGAAGAAATTAAAGAAGAAGAAGAAATAGAAGAAGAAGAAGAAAAAGAAGAAATAGATAAGAAGAGGAAGAAAAAATAAAAGAAGAAATAGAAGAAGAAGAAGAAGAAGAAATAGAAGAAGAAATAGAAGAAGAAGAAGAAGAAGAAGAAGACAGTTGTTTGAGAACAGGCAGCTTTGTCTTCAACATGAAGTCTTTGAGCTCCAACACCAACGATGACGAATGAACTCGTGAATCTTCTCTGTTTGATGTCGTCTGTCAGAAGAAGTTGTGTGTTTGTAGAGTTTTAAGCATCTCTAGCAGAGATCTAGTGATGACACGTCGCCCAGCTGTTGGTCTCGTTACGACCACATGTTGTTGTTGTTGTTGTTGTTGTCAGGTTTCTGTTTCTACGCGGAGGTTTCTATGTGAGGTGGTGAGTTTCAGAATGTTGGTGGCTAGCTGCTTCCCCGTGTTTACAGACGTTATGCTAAGCTAACGGGACAACGACCTCCTGCATGAGAGCCAGACGCACTTTAGAGTTGTTCAGCCTCTTTTTGTTGTTGTTTTATGTCTCTTTGTAGTTGTTTTGTGTCTTTGTTGTTGTTTTTAGTCTCTTTCTAGTTGTTCTGTGTCTTTGTTGTTGTTTTTTGTCACTTTGTTGTTGTTTTATGTCTCTTTGTAGTTGTTATGCATCCCTTTGAAGTTGTCTTTTATGCCTCTTTGTGGTTGTTGTGTCTCTTTGTAGTTGTTGCGTGTCTCTTTGTAGTTGATGTGTCTCTTTGTAGTTGATGTGTGTCTCTTTGTAGTTGATGTGTCTCTTTGTGGTTGTTGTGTCTCTTTGTAGTTGATGTGTCTCTTTGTAGTTGATGTGTGTCTCTTTGTAGTTGAAATGTCTCTTTGTAGTTGAAATGTCTCTTTGTAGTTGATGTGTGTCTCTTTGTAGTTGATGTGTCTCTTTGTGGTTGTTGTGTCTCTTTGTAGTTGATGTGTGTCTCTTTGTAGTTGATGTGTCTCTTTGTAGTTGATGTGTCTCTTTGTAGTTGATGTGTGTCTCTTTGTAGTTGATGTGTCTCTTTGTCGTTGTTGTGTGTCTCTTTGTAGTTGATGTGTCTCTTTGTGGTTGTTGTGTCTCTTTGTAGTTGATGTGTCTCTTTGTAGTTGATGTGTCTCTTTGTAGTTGATGTGTGTCTCTTTGTAGTTGATGTGTCTCTTTGTAGTTGATGTGTCTCTTTGTCGTTGTTGTGTGTCTCTTTGTAGTTGATGTGTCTCTTTGTCGTTGTTGTGTGTCTCTTTGTTGTCTCTTGTTTGTTCCTGGGTGGGACGTGTCTCTTTAAGTGGCCCCTGCATGCTGTGTGCCCTTGGTGTGTGTCTCCTCAGTGAGCAGCGCCCTTGGTGTGTGTCTCCTCAGTGTGTCCTTGGTGTGTGTCTCCTCAGTGAGCTGTGTCCTTGGTGTGTGTCTCCTCAGTGAGCAGCGCCCTTGGTGTGTGTCTCCTCAGTGTGTCCTTGGTGTGTGTCTCCTCAGTGAGCTGTGCCCTTGGTGTGTGTCTCCTCAGTGAGCTGTGCCCTTGGTGTGTGTCTCCTCAGTGAGCAGTGCCCTTGGTGTGTGTCTCCTCAGTGTGTCCTTGGTGTGTGTCTCCTCAGTGAGCGGCGCTCGGCCCTGAGGCGTCACACGTGTCGTCTGACCCTCCGATGAGAACCTCTCCCACACGCCGCTCACACCTCAGAGGAGGAGCTGGGTTCTGTGCCACCGATCGGCCGTCTGTCGACCTGTTGACACAAACGCCATAAAGCATGTGCGCCGTCATCTCGGTGCAGGATGGGAGTGTGTGTGTGTGTGTGGGGCTCTGCTGCGCAGCAGGGTTTGTGGGAAATGCGGTCTCAGTGTGGATCAGCTCCCTCCTCCCCTGCAGCCCAATGACATCACTGCAGCGCTGCCGTGACTGGACACTTACATAACCTGATGTAACCCTCAGCGCAGCAGAGCACACTGGTCTCTCTCTCTGTGTGTGTGTGTGTGTGTGTGTGTGTCCAATGTGTTTATTAGTAAATCGGGACACAGCTGCTGCCACGCCCAGTAGGCGAGGCCGCCCGGGTGCAGCTGAAGTTCAGGGCGTGGACGTAGACGGTTGGCCGAGGGCTTTTAATCTTTCGGTGTATTCGTACACGTCTGTGTCAGAGAGAGAGAGAGAATGTTGATTTGTGGGTTTTTGTTCTTTGTGAGAACAATTGTGTGTGTGTGTGTGTGTGCGTGTGTGTGTCGCTGGGCGGGGTTGTCCTACAACCGGGGCGTCGTGATTGCGTAACGCAGTTTGCCGTCACACCTAAAATTGCATTATTCACGACGCGAAATAACAAAGTAACAGGAAACTAAAGGGAGGAGAGGCGTGGAGGAGGTGGAGGAGAGAGGGCGTGACTCTGGCGCCCCCCAGTGGCGCCTCACATTAATTATAATATATTGATAATACCGAAAATACACTTTGACAGCATTGAGAAGACAAAAGTAGAGTTTTAAAATGTATTTATTAGTCATTATTAAACATCTACGACTATATTCTGCTATTTCAGCCGGTGTCACGCTCCACGTGGATATACAAATTAAAGTATTACAAGTGTGATTTTTCCGTCTCCTTCACTGACTCCTTGTTCCTTGCTCCCTTCCTCCAGGTCGGTGATGGACCTGGAGCCCGTGGACCCGGACTCTCCGGACATCAAGAGGAGGCGGATCCACATGTGCGACTACGAAGGCTGTAAAAAGGTTTACACCAAGAGTTCCCACCTCAAAGCCCACCGGAGGATACACACAGGTAGACCCCCCCCCCCCACACACACACACACACACACAATGAGGTGTGTATCTTCAGAAGAAGACGGAAAAAAACATGGGAATTCTGGGAAATGTAGTAAATGTCCAGACAGAGAGAATCTCTCGTGTGCATCCCGACGTTCCTCTTCCCTCCATACCTCCTCTCCTCTCCTCTCTCCCTTAACTCTTCTCCTTGTCTCCTGCCTCCTCCAGGAGAGAAACCCTACCACTGCACCTGGGAGGGCTGCACCTGGCGCTTCGCCCGCTCCGACGAGCTGACTCGGCATTTCCGCAAACACACGGGCATCAAACCGTTCCGCTGCACCGAGTGCGACCGCTCCTTCTCCCGCTCCGACCACCTGTCCCTGCACCGCCGCCGCCACGTCATGATGTGAACTGCACCCCCCCCCCCCCCCCACACACACACCACCCCCCAACACCTGACAAAACCAACCTCTGACCCTCTGAAATCCCCTCCCAGCACAATTTGTACCAGTGCCCCCCCACCCTCCAATGACCCTCTGCAGCCGTTTAAAAAGAAAAAAAGTCACGTACCTTCTTCATCTTCATCCTCCTCCTCTTCATAGTGAAATCACAGCCATATCAGGAATGTGTGTGTGTGTGTGTTTAGAGGTAGGAGCGGTTTGGGGATTTTTTTTCAACACATCATCACCACCGTCCGTCCAACAGCCCTCCATCCCTCCCTCCCTCCCTCCATCAACTCCAGCTGTCAACACAAGACGTCTCCTCCCCAAACGGAGAAGGAAGGACTGAAGGTCCCTCCTTCCATCCCTCTTTCATCACATGCATCCATCCTAAGGAGAGGAGGAGGAGGAGGAGGAGGAGGAGGAGGAGGAGGCGTGACAGAAGGGGGGCGGGGGGGGGGCGTCCCTTCAGCTGGCCAAACTTCCTCCTGTTGGTTTCCAGAGCGACTCCGAGACGAAATGTCACATTTTGTGGATTTTGGGAATCGACGGCCTCCAGGAAAGTCCCCCAGGCCCCGGAACCTTCTCCAGGAACCGTTGTAGGAACCCGAGCGTCTCCTCGAGGAAATGTTTCAGAACGATCGATCTCCATCGAGAGCCACCGGATCAAAGAAGAGTGAACTCAGACGACCTCAGGTTTGAAACGCGCTCGGTGCCACGGACACAAACACAAGTGTTACGGTTAAATCCACCGGCGCTGAGCCTCCAGACGCAGTTCCCCAGAAGGCCTCCGGGGGGCCGCGCTGTGTGTGTGTGTGTGTGTGTGTGCGTGTGCGTGTGTGCGCAGCAGTGACGAGGAACCAACTTGAGAAACTCATCGTTGAGTTTTAAAGATGCAAAAAACGTACAACAGATTCTCTGAGTTCCTGACACCGTTTTTTAAAGAGTCTAAAAAGCAACCAACCAACCCCCCCCCCCCCCTCTCTTGGTGCAGGGAGCTACAAGACTGTGAACTTTCTAAAGATTAATTTAGTTTGTATTGTATCAATCAGATTATTGTCATTCCCCCCCCCCCCAACAGTATTTGCTTTGTGCGTCGTCGTTGTCGTTTTTTAAATATCTTATTCTCAAATAAGGCCTTCAGTCTTTATCTTATTCTCCTTCCTCCGTAACGACATCCTTTGAAAAATGTTTTTTTGAATCAAACCCTCGAGGACACCGAGTGTCGAGATTACAAGAACAACTGTGTGTGTGTGTGTGTGTGTGTGTGTGCATGTCTCGAGACAAACATCAGAATTGAAGATTTTTACGAGTGTGTGGCCCGTCGAGCCTTAATTACTGAATCTTTGAGGGCCGAACCAGAACCAGAACCACCGGCCCGAGAGCCTCCGTTGGTTCAGGAGCACCTGGTTTCCTTGGAGTACTTGGTCTCTGGAACACCTGGTCTCTCTGGAGCACTTGGTCTTGGACCACCTGGTCTATAAAGCACCTGGTCTCTGGACCACCTGGTCTCTGAGCACCTGGTCTCTGGACCACCTGGTCTCTGAGCACCTGGTCGTAGGACGTAGCATTACTTGAACTTTTGTGTTTCAAAACCAGGAAGTAAAAGAAAAAAAAGGGCGCAACGTCGGCACATTTTTAAATAATTAAAGTCTCTAAAACTTGACGAGAGATTTCGTCTCTCTGATTGTTTCACCGAGAGGAAGAGAAAGAACATCGCTGTGGTCGTTTAAAGTGAAGGAGTGGAGCGAGCAGGAAGCACAGCGAGCCCTTCAGGTTCCAACATGGCCGCCGGTCGCTGGTTCTAGGAGAACCCGGATTCTGGTTCTGGGAGTTCTCAGTTTGACTTTCCCAACTTAATTTAACGCCTCAACAAACTCAGTCCCTGTGAATTTGTCTCGCTGTCTCCTGGAACTTCGCCCGGCAACTCCCCCCATTGAGTTAAGCCCCTCCCCCTAACCCTCTAACCCAATCGTGGGCCAGCTTTTTTGTTTCCTCCGGCTCTTCTTCTGGGCTGAACTCGATTCCGCAACACAACGCGGCCTCGGAGCGAGATCTGAACCGATTGTGCGCGGTGGTAGTGGGGGTCTATAAACCCGAGTCCCCGTTAGCTAGTGAGAGCGCGGCAAGAAAAAATAATAAATAATCCATAAAAAGACCCATAAAAAGTCCCTGAATCAGGTTTTTAAATATTGATAATCTGAACTAACGGCAATGACTTGTTGCAACCCCCCCCCCTCCCTTCTGCTTCAACTAAAAACCACAAAAACAAAAAAACATTGTTACTAAGCACATCTTTCTAGAAGAGTATATGCATTTGATTGCAATGTTTCTTTCTTTTGTAAACTGTTGATAAAAGACATTAAGGACAATGACAAATAATTAAGATAAATCCATGTACATAAATGTATATAATCAAAAAGTGCAGAGTAAATGTAACGGGTGAATTTCTATTTTTAACACTGACTAGATAATGTGAAAAGATCTTTTTTTCTTTCTTCTTCTGTTGGTTTGATGAGATGTGCTCCGTCGCGTGTTGTTTTCTTTTAAAATCTAATACGACATTTGTTTTGGTAGTTTCTTAAAAAGACAAAAGACAAAAAGAAGAGTTGGTCACTTGTGTTGTGCACATTGTTGCATGGAGCGTAGCCTTCCTGTTTCCTATCGTGACGTTGGTGAGCATGTGCGTGTGTTTGAGACATCCGTGACCCCCCAAAACACATCGGAAATTATTAATTAATAACGCGTTTGTTATTCAAAACGGAGCTTGATGTTTCTGCACTGGACCTCAATTAAAATATCACAAAAAAAGTCCATTAAATGTGAGATTTAGGTTGGTTTTGGTTTTTTTTTTTTACACTTGAGCTGCAGAAACTTTCAGGTTACAAAAATATATATATATGTTTGTGGTTATTTTTGGATTTGATTGTCGGTTTTTTAACTGATGTTTATTTTATAAACGTAATCCAGAGCTGCTGCAGGGACGAGTCCTAAAACAGGAGATGAGTCGGCATTTTTTACACTTCCGGTTTCACGCTGCGTCTCAGTTTAGAAAAAAAGAAAAAGAAAGTGTTGTGTTCAACACGAGCTGAAGAGAGTTTGGCGTTCAGTTCTCTGATTATAAAAACGGGTCAGTGAACGCCCCTCTGAATGTTAAAGGGCGTAAAGGAGACGACCAAGCGGCCTTCAGCTGAGTGGTGGAGACGTGAAGTCACGTGACCGAGGCGGAGCTTCCTTTAAACTTCACACATAGAAGAATCCCATTGGTTCTTTGAGGTAAGGGAACCGGTGTCGCTATCTTCCCGGTCCCGGTCCCGGTCCTCTTGCAGCGCCTCTATTGTCCAGAAAAAAAACTGTTTGATATTCCGACACTGAAGGAAGTACAAGTTGTCCCCGGAAAGCTCCTCCATGTTTTTAATCCCCTTAATTGCCCCCCACGCAGCACACATCCGGGTCCTTGTATACCCGGTGATGATAATCGCTTTAATGAAAGCACACTGATCAGCAGCAACAATGAGGTATTTTCTACCCAGAGACACAGAGTTATTACGGCTCAGGCTGCGTCGTTGCCGGGAGACTGATGCATGTGTTTGGGTTTTTTATTTTTTATTTCCCCCGCTTTCTGTTGTTGTTTTTGTTGTTGTTTGTTTGCGGTTTGTGCAAGCTTGTTTTTTCCTCGGTATTCTTCTAAATATTTTGTTTTTGTTTTCGCGTGCAAAGCGTGAATGTTTGATGCGCGGACACGCGGGGTGACGTCAGAGAGGTGACGTGACAACACCGAGTCTGTCCGCGTGCGAGGGGCCTCGACCCGCCTCTGCAAAAAAAATCACACATTTGAGGTATTTTCTATCGAATGCAGTAACTTATGGGCCAGTACTATATTTACCCAGTGCAATGCAGTTATCATTATAATAATACAATTATTAATAATATTTTATTTCTTTTTTCTTTTATATTTGTACAGAACAAATGTGTAAAGATCAGTGAGGAAGACGTGAGCTTTTTGATACTGTGACTCATAGTGTTTCAAAGTCAGTTTCTCCCTGTACAGTTGTGATTATTTGCCCCCCCCCCCCCCCCTTCCTTCTTTTATAGAATAAAACATGTTTTTGGTGCAATTTAACGCCTGGTGTCTGTGTTTATTATTATATCTTTATATTCTTATAATATATTTTATAACTTGTTTACATTTTTTTTAAAGAATAAGTACACTGGAATAAGCACAACATAAAAAAAAAAATACTCAGTAAAGAAAATACCATTTAAATGTAACAAATGATTAACAAATAAAAAATAATAATATTTCTGATTTTATTTGCGTTTTTATCTTATTTTTAAAATCAATTCCTGTATTTGTTTATGTATGTATTTATTTGTATTAACATTAAGATGTATGTATTTATTCATAACTGAACATTTTATTTAATTGAATAATTATTCAATTCAATTCAATTCAATTCAATTCAGTTTATTTGTATAGCCCAATTTCACAAATTACAAATTCTCCCAAATAACCCTTCAGGGGAAAAAGGAAGAAACCTGCAGGAGAGCAACAGAGGAGGATCCTCTCCTAGGATGGACAGATGCAATAGATGTAATCTGTACAGAAGGACAGATTTAGAGTTAAAATACATTCAATGAATATGACAGAGTGTATGAATAGTTCATAGTAGGCATATTCATCCATCAGGCAGATGGCGGTGGGGAGGAGTGGGCGGAGTCTCAACAGGACAGTGGCGTAGTCATGAGCAGGAATTCCACGACCCAGACGATCCATCGGGCAGATGGGGATCTATGCTCTCTCAGGGTCCGATTGACCCATGAGACGTAAAGTCAAAAGGACTTCCGGGGAGAAAGCAGAGTTAGTAACGTGTGATTGAGAGATGAAAATTCATCCTTAAGGAGAGAAAAAATATTCAATACATGTTTTTGTTTACTCATTATTTTCACATTGCACATGTACCCTTATTTATTTCCTCCAAACAAAACAATAAATGCCGATGCATTCATATTTCACTTTTATAATAACACGTCCCGGTCCTTCCACTAGAGGGAGCCCTGGGACAGAGGACCTGAGGACGACTGGCATCCAACTCCAGCAGCAGAACTATTAAAATAATAATAACTCTTTTAAAATGAAATGTACTCCCCTAAAAAGTTACTGAGAAAAATAAACATCCTCTATTTGCAATTCAAACCGGAGAAAACTGAGAGCCAACCGGGTTAATGAATAAAGAGCAACCGGAATAAGGTCATCAACAGTCATAAACATCTCTCTCTCTCTCGCTCGCTCGCTCGCTCTCCCTCCCAGGCCAATCATTGACACCCATCGTCGGTCAGACATGCGCATGCGCAGACGGACCTATCAACCCACATACAACGCAATAAAGAACTAGAGTGTTGTGAGTCGGACCGCGCCGTGGATCATCATAAAGCTGCGCACGTCCTCGTGCGTGCGTGACGTGCGTGACGTGCGCGTGCACGATTTAAGAGCAGGACACACGACTGAATAAAAACGTTCACGTGGTGTTGCGTCAGCAGCCACATCTGGGTTTATGACGACAACTCTCTGGCTCTCTCACCCGGAACTCACATGGGAGACCCCACCGCTACCTGGCCAGTAGTTGGCGCTGTAGGCTCAAGCATGGCTGTAGTCCAGCAGTAAACAGAGGAGGAGGAGGAAGAAGAAGAAGAAGAAGAAGACCCAATCCCAAAGTCCCCCTGAACCCTCAGGTCCTTGAGAGGCCTCGAACTGTTTAGTACAATTGTGGCTATTTATTTTATATATTTTACTCTTCTCTTAATCTTTAATCTGAGTGTTTCTGTGTACATTTGAATTCATTGGAGCCGCGATGGATGTTCAAGGTCGCGATGTTTCACGTCAGGAAGTTTCACGTCACGTGTGTTCAATGAAACCAGTACGTTCAATGAAACAAACTACATTTAAAGAAGGTTTTTGGAAACTTCATCTCTACGTAATGTCGGTAACTTTGGTCAAATCCCAACCTCCTTATTTTCTTTAAATTTAAATGATGGAAATTACAATCTCCGTTCACATGACGTTTTGCATTTTGTTGTTCACGAAATCGGAACTGAACCGGGAAAGAGACGTTTAGACCGACTGCACTAAGAACACTTTCTTAATATTGTTTTGAAAAAAATGGACGTCTCTTGTTTTGTTTTTATTTCCTATTTCTATTTCTATTGTCCATGCATGTAATGACAATGCATTTTATATGTATTTATATATATTTTCTCCGTGGAACAAACTACAAGCTGATCTTAAGCATCAAATCATAATAAATTATACGTTACATTATTGGTCTAATTATGGGAAAAGAACATGATATTATACATTACATTATTGGTTTAATTAGGGGAAAAGAACATGATATTATACATTACATTATTTGTTTAATTATGGGAAAAGAACATGATATTATACATTACATTATTTGTTTAATTAGGGGAAAAGAACATGATATTATACATTACATTATTGGTTTAATTAGGGGAAAAGAACATGATATTATACATTACATTATTGGTTTAATTAGGGGAAAAGAACATGATATTATACATTACATTATTTGTTTAATTATGGGAAAAGAACATGATATTATACATTACATTATTTGTTTAATTATGGGAAAAGAACATGATATTATATGTTACATGATTGGTTTAATTAGGGGAAAAGAACATGATATTATACATTACATTATTAGTTTAATTATGGGAAAAGAACAGGATATTATACATTACATTATTGGTTTAATTATGGGAAAAGAACAGGATATTATACGTTACATTATTAGTTTAATTATGGGAAAAGAACAGGATATTAAACGTTACATTATTGGTATAACGGTAAAATACCGTAAAATAAAAACGTCACCAGAAATTGTAAAAACTTTTCCGACCCATCACTAATCACTCGCTCCAGGATCAAGTTGGGAAGACACGTAAATCGTTGACTCTGATGTTTTTGTGTCTGGAATGTGATCGCTTGGGGCAACTGCTCTCCGTCAACGTTGGCCCGCTAAAGGTTATTGTCGTTGACATGCTCCGATTGTTGTGATAAGTGTCTGACGGCATCATGGAAAGAGCCATGCGGGGGAATATAAATAGAATTCCTCTCCTCACATCCACATTGTTGAAATTGTCAAAATACTCGGCCTTGACAAATCTTTTAAATAACACTAAACTCTTTTTCTTTTCTCCGATACTACTGTTCAAATGTTTGGCGTCACTTAGAAATGTCCTTATTTTTCAAAGTAAAGTACTGTTTTTTTTATCAATGAAGATACCATTAAATAAATCATGAATACACTCTCTACATAGTTAATGTGTAAATGACTATTCTCTGGTGTTTAATGAAGTCTCTACAGAGGTGTATAGAGGCCCATCTCCAGTGTTCTAGTGGTACATTGTGTTATCGCCTTAGAAGACTCGCGGAGGGGTAGAAAACCCTTGAAAACCCTTTTTATGTGAGCGCAGCTGAAAACAGTTATGCTGCTGAGAGAAGCTATAAAACTGGCCTTCCTTTGAGACACAAGAAGAACAACATTAATATTTACAATAAAAATCATTATTTCTAACCTTGTCAATGTCTTGACTATATTTTCTATTCATTTGATAAATAAAAGTGTGAGTCTTCATGGAAAACACCAAATTTTCTGAGTGAACCCAAACTTTTGAACGGTAGTGGAAACATAACCTTTGTATCAAATATTCAACGACTGGATCCACGCCGACTCCTTTCCTCTTCGTCAGCGCTCGTCACCAGAGAGATATCCAGGTCCGCCGAGAGGATCTCCGGCTGCGCTGCGGAATCCTCCAGACAAGTTTTAACAGGAGTTTTACTGCTGCGACTGTGGAATGAGCAGCGGAGCTTCAGGAAGGCCCTCAGATCGGAGCGCTCAGGAGACGGAGGCCAAAGAACTGTACCTGAACACCTCATGAAAAAAGGGACCGGGAGATGAACCCGGTGAGGGGAACGGGATGTAACGCCGCCGATGCGGGGAAAAAACATCGGGACAAGTTGCACATGTGCACAAAACACCAATCTGCTCTTTTATAATACTTTAAAAATGTCACGTTCACAGTCAGTACAGAGTTTTGATTGCAAAGTTATAAGTATTCATCGTCTGGGAACTATCGTAAAACCTACATTTGTAACGTTAGCTTTGGGATGTTGAGGTTAAAACAAGGGAGGGAACTACAATCAATACCTCAGACATAAGTCTTTTAAAGATTAAATTAATTTACTTTTAATTACTTTTCTGAGTGCTACATGACATGCAGAGAAAGGAGACTCACACTCTCGTGGAGGGCGTTGACCCAGAGAATGAGCAACATCTGAGGAACGCGTCTACGCACAAACGTCACCATTACTCTCGCTGCCAGCTCAATAAAGCTCCGCCCACATCGCCTCCATGCCTTTCATACGCCGTCTCATTCTTCCCCCCATGCGTCAAACCGCCATGTTCCCGTGTTACGTCACGCAAATAATACGTGAGTATCAAATCCTTGGAGGATGAGCAAACGTGTGACTCGTCTGACGGATTAACAACCGACGCCCGTAAAAGCGATGCCTGGCGGCAGCGGTGATTTCCGTATCGCACGTTTCTTTATGTGCGTTTTGAAAATCGTGAGAAAAGCTGCGTGGAGACGAATGAACTCTCGTTTATCAAAGAGACGCTTTCTGTGCTCGTTTGGGATGTTTTTTTGGCCGCTAACGGTTACGTTACCCGGAGGTTACGTAAGAGAGTTGACGTTAGCTGGCAGGAAAGACGTTATTTTACCGTTACGTTATAACAATTTTTTTTATAACTCTCTCCATTAGATGGTTTGATGTTGACGCTATGTTTGTGTTCCTCGTCTTCTTCGTGTTCCCGAACAGAAGACGCAGAAACACTCCGTAAATCTGCGCGTTAGCTGCACGCTCGAACACCAACGCCAGCTGTGATTTCCGTATTGCACGTTTCTTTAAGTGATGTTTTTTTGGCAGCAAACGGTTTGGCGAACGTTTAACTCACGTTACCCGGAGGTTACGTAAGAGAGATGACGTCAGCTGATAGGAAAGACGTTATTTTACTGTTACGTTCCCCCTTAAAACAAATTGCTGAATAACTCTCTCCATTAGATGGTTCGATGGCGACGCTATCTTCGTGTTCGTTTTCTTCGTGTCCCCTAATAGAAGATGCCGAAACGCTCCCTAAATCTGCGTTAGCTAAACGCTCGAACACCAACGAGACGAGAGAACAAAGTGCTTTTATTTCATGAATCCTTTTTTTATTTCATTGCAGCATCTCGCACAAACAGAAATGAAAAGCGTTGTTGTTCTCAACAGTTTGTACACAAAACTGATAAATTCTCTTACACGCTAGTATCAAAACTAAATTAAACGAGCGTTCACGTACAACTGATCTAAAAGCCCATTATAAAAAAAAGAAAGAAAAAAGAAATATTAATATTATAAAAGGGAATAAAAAACAAGACAATATTTACAAAAAGTCTGAAAACTAGAACTACAGTTATGTACACAGTGGGTGGTCAGCAGGAGAACTCGTTTCTTTAAAACAATCATAGTGTAGATAGAAGAGGTTTGGACACACACACACACACACACACAAAGTGGTAGAAACAGTGAAGAGAAGGTGAGTTCATAATAAAATGTCAAACTATAATCCGGGTGACGTGTTTCTCTGCTTCCGAACGATCTTGTTCGTTCTGTATTTTTTGTTCATGGGTGATCGTTGGAGCTCCGCTGGGAAGACATCTAAAGTTTCCTGAAGGTTGTCACGCTCGTCTCGATTTGTTCCGTGCAACAACAACAACAACAAAAGGAACATTTCCCCTCTTGTACTTCCTGTCGTTGGAAAACATTCTAGCTGCGCCGCTGCAAAGAAATGCAGTGACGTCGGGCTTCAAAACCTTTCACCTTTCATTATTGATCCCTGATCGATCAGGATAACGTAACAGGCTCGATCCGCCCGGCCGACTCCCTCCAGCTGAAGTGTTGCAACAGAACTACGGGAGGAAAACAAGAAAAACAAAAGAAAACTGCGAGCAAAACCGCAAACTGTCGTCAGAGGAGCTCGGTCGCCGTGGCAACGGGCAGTGTCACGGATACAAACATTGGCGAATCCCTCCGCTCTGCGAGCTCGACAGGTATTATTACCTGTACGAGCACAGCGAGGCGATTATTAACTTTTCCATGGAGAGTTCTCTGATTGGGTCCAATTATTATTTTTTCTTCTTCTTTTTTTTCTTCAAGACTCTTAAAAAGGGAAATTCAACATGGAATAATACTCAAATTAACATTTGATGTAAAAAAAAAAAAAAACAAGAAAAAGAAAAAGGTCAAGTATGAATCTCATTACATTCTTTGTATTCTCCGACACAAGTATGCACACGTATATAAACAGGTATTTACAACGGCAGCGCCCTGAACGTCCATACGTCCTTATACAAGATGGTGGCTGTGGTGATGGTGATGATGATGATGAAGATGATGGTGGTGGTGGTGGATTTATGGGAAATCATAAAGTTCATGTTGATGTTGTTGACAAGAGAAGAAAGTGTCTCCACGATGTAATCAGCAGGAGGCTGACGCCGCAGTCCCGATGACCCATATTTGCAGAAGTCGAGTGTGTGTGATTCGTGTTCGTGTGTGTGAAAGTGTGTGTGAAAGTGTGTGTGTGAAAGTGTGTTCAAACCAGTTGGACCAGTGCATGTTTTTCAACAGTTTAGTGATGAGACCAGACACCCAAATCACCTGTGAGCCCCCGGTGGATCAGGATGTCTGGCGGTAAGACTCCGGCTCACGGCGTGTTGACTGAAAACAACGCTATAACAACCAAACTCTGACCCCCCCCACCCAAAAGAAAAACGGTCGGCTAAAGTTTTCTTTAATAAAGGAGAAGAAGAAATTACACAATTTATAATTAGATTAAAAAAAGTCACTCTGTGTTTGCTTGAACCAGATCTTTGATTAAAAAAAGAAGGTCATGTGACTGAACAATCTGTGACTGGAGGGCAGACCGGTGAGGTCACGCCGAGGTGGTAAAGACCCGAGGCCTCATTTAGTTATTATTTAAAATATTGGTAATGTTGGATTAAAAATGTTTAAAAAATAAAAAAATATATAAAACATTAAATAAAATAAAGTTCCCTCCACTCCGAGTCACGGGTTTATCGCCACAGTGAGTGAAACTGTCCGAGTTCACCTGAAACGTCCACAACAGACGTTTCGATCTGAAAATCCTTCAAAAAAAGAAGTTTCCTTGCACTTTTATTTTACTCAGGACACCGTTAGCCGCCGACTGGCATTAGCATGGAGCACCGGAGCTAAACCCTGTGTGCGTGTGTGAACAGGGGTGATTGTGGTACCGCGTGGGTTACGTTCTGTGGGCCGGCGTGCCGCGCGGCGCTCAATTCTGGTGGCGCTTCATGTGCAGCGCCAGGTGGTCGGAGCGCGAGAAGCAGCGGCTGCAGGCGACGCACTTGAAGGGTTTGGCTCCGGTGTGTTTCCGGTAGTGCCGGGTGAGCTCGTCCGATCGGGCGAAGCGCCAGTCGCAGCTCTCCCACGTGCAGCGGTACGGCTTCTCGCCTGTAGAGGGGGGCGTTATAATCACCACAAACAGACTTTCACCAAGGAGACCAGAGTTCGCTTCCCGTGGGAAGTCAAGAGTCGTGTACTCGATGAACGGGAACTTGTTATTTGACATAACAAAGAAGTTATTAGAACAGAAACACAGATTTTCACCAAAACCAGGTACTTGTGTTACCTTAACATAACCAGGTACATTTATCACCTTAACATAACCAAGTACTTTTATTACCTAACATAACCAGGTATTTTCGTTATCTTTATCTAACCAAATACTTTCCTTATGCCTAAACCAAGTACTTCCATTCCCTAAACCAAGTACTTTCTTTGTCTAAACCGAGTACTTTCATTGCTTAAACAAAGTACATTTATTACCTTTACCTAACCAAGTACTTGTGTTTCCTAAACCAAGTACTTAATTGTCTAAACCAAATACTTAATTGTCTAAACTAAGTACTTAATTGTCTAAACCAAGTACTTAATTGTCTAAACCAAGTACTTAATTGTCTAAACCAAGTACTTAATTGTCTAAACCAAGTACTTAATTGTCTAAACCAAATACTTAATTGTCTAAACCAAGTACTTAATTGTCTAAACCAAGTACTTAATTGTCTAAACCAAGTACTTAATTGTCTAAACCAAGTACTTAATTGTCTAAACCAAGTACTTAATTGTCTAAACTAAGTACTTAATTGTCTAAACCAAGTACTTAATTGTCTAAACCAAGTACTTAATTGTCTAAACCAAGTACTTAATTTTCTAAACTAAGTACTTAATTGTCTAAACTAAGTACTTAATTGTCTAAACCAAGTACTTAATTGTCTAAACCAAGTACTTAATTGTCTAAACCAAGTACTTAATTGTCTAAACCAAGTACTTAATTGTCTAAACCAAGTACTTTCCTTGAGCCGACACAGTAAACCACCGTATCTCAGTTAATTGCTCCGACGCCCATCGGACAGACGTCGTGACATCACGCCATCGACTCGGTGACGGAAATGTCCTTTCACAATAAAGTGCGTGTGTGGCTCTAAACGGGGTTGATGGCGGTTGGCGGCGTGGGCGAGAGCTGCTGCCAAGTGTGCCACACACACACACGCAATAAGTCATGCTCCTCATCAGGCAGACGGCATCTCACAAAGTTCACGTCGACTGGATTCCAGCGAGGACTTTGTTGGATCCTCTGCTGCACGAACATGATTCATTAATATAATTATGGCTGGTTATTCATCTGGCGAGGAATGCAGCGAGCGAGGAGCCGACAGCTGTAACCGCTGTGCGTGTTTGTGTCCTCGCATCTTTGTTGTTACTGACACACCTTTTTTTAACAATGTGTGTGTGTGTGTGTATATCTATGTAGGAAATGAAAAATAAACTTGTTTCCTGTCTGCAGTTTTATTCTTTCGAGGTTACGCTTGTAAATAATAATAATGATAATTATCGTCTTTTTTCTATGGCGCATTTCATACGTTGAAGCTGAAAGTATAATTACACAAAAGAAAACTTTTACAAATAACATTTGCAAAAGTGAGAGGAAAAAAACTTACATTTTATACATCTTTTAAAGAATTTCAACAGTTGGACTGTATATATATTTTTCTCATCACAGTGTAGTGATGTACACAAACGTAGTAATTCTTATAAACCCTTCAAAATAAAAGTCCCCTGTTATCTTTGCGTCTTACTCTTACTTTAATTTTTTAAATGTCTGGACCCCAAAAACCCGTCGGCACGTTTTATTTAAACAACTCGCCAAAAACTAAACCGTTTATCTTCATCAGAAACTGTAAGAAACGTCACGATCGTCAGATCTTTCATCTTTTTAACGTTCCTTGGACACACCATGTCAAAAAAACTAACAAAAAAACTAAACTATACGGCATGTCTCAAATAAAACTGCCTTTATTTTGCATTTTTAACTGTTTATGATTTATGGCACATGGTGATTGTGTCACTCTGCACAAAAAGACACGTTTGAGTCCTCTTTCTCGAGAATGCAGGACCTTTATTGTGAAACTCAAGGCCTCGGCGAGTAAAGTGTGCTTTGGGGTTCAGCAGGTTCTAACGATCTCAAACACGCGCGTAAACAACGAGCCGTACGACGATTTAAATAGCAGAGAAAAAGTGGAGCTGAATAGAGCGCCGCTTTGTAGTTGCAAGGAATAGTTGTGGGTACAAAAAAAAAACGAGAACAACGAGCCAAGGTCTTAACGCAACACTTATCCCACCCCGCCCAGTCGTTGACATTTCTGTTGCCACACAGTGAGCTAATCATCAACAAAGAGAATCAAAAGCTCTGTTGAATAGGCCGGTGTGCACACAACGGGGCAAGAAAAGTCATCGTTCAAAGCCAACGTCGAGAGAATCAATGAAAGGAATGAGAGCAGAAACAACATGAGGGAGGAGGCGGACGACTTTTACTGTTCCGCAAGTTCACGTGTCACGAAAAACAACGTATGAAATGCTTACATTTTTTTATTTTTATCATCTTAAAGTTGTCATTGTTTCCCCCCCACCCCAAAAAGAATTCAAATGTATTTACTTTGGGAGACTTTTGATATCGATTAAAAAAAACAAAAAAGAGAAGGAGCGTGATATACGTCGTTGAGTCTTTTCTTTTTGTCGGATGTTCACGACACAACCGGTTCCACGTCAACTAGTTTTTTTTGTTGACAGAGACGGAGGTTTTTCCAGAGGGAGATTTTAGAAATCTCTTCGTTTCACTGCAGAAACCAGAACATACTGTCAAAACAGACCAAAAAAACGTCCATTTTCTCCATGTTTTGAATCATAAATGTTGTATAACTCTGGCCATGAATGATGTGTGAACAAACCGCTCCGTACACACCTTCATAATGTATTTAGGATTGACCGTGTAAAGTTTGGTGGATGTGAGACCTGCTGAAGGAAAGTTATGGATCAGAGTGAGAGAAAACTCATTAAAGGAAAAAAGCATCCTTTCAAGTAGTAGTCAGACGAGTTGTTGAAGCCTTTAAAACGTTTTAATTGATTGGTTCGTGCGTCTTTTTGTTTTGGAGCTAATGCAACAAAACGTGATCTACGATTGGCTGAACGGTCCCAGAAGGAAACTCTTTTTTTTTTTTTATCAGCCGGTTTGGCCGTTTGTCATCAAGCGCCCGTTAGCGGCGTGGACCTCATTAGTGCTGATTAGATAGGTCTCCGCTATTGACCATCCATCACTCAGTGACAGCCATTAGCGGGGCAATGGGGGTCCACAGAGGGGGGGGGGGGGTGGGGCTGTGACTTCCCATCTTTAAAAGTCCAACAAACATGTAAAATGTATTAGAAAAATACGGCAGAAGCCTCCCACCAGGACGAAATCCGGTTTCTACAGTTAATCGTGCACGCGCTTGTGTGTGTGTGTGTGTGCTTGTGTACAAATGTCTCCATATAAAAAGGCTGAGGCAGCAGCAGGTGTGTTTGGCTTTGCTCTATAGCTGCTCTGTCGGGGTCAAAAGCGCAGGCTATTATCCTGCAGGGCTGGTGAAACACGACACACACACACACACACACATGCACACACACATGCACACACAGAGCAAACACACTTGAGTGGTATATATTCCTAAACAAGCTGCCAGAAGGTGAGGTGAAAAGCAGCCAGCCATCGCTCCTCTATGCACGGTTTGAGGCTAGCAACAACAGCGCTAGCAACAACAGCGCTAGCTCGCCGGCTAACAACAACACCGTTAGCGTAGCCGAGGTGAGTTCTACCGCTGGGGATGAACACACACTCTCTGTGACCGAGCACAGTGTGAGGAGGGCTCTGTTGAGGGTGAACACCAGGAAAGCTGCAGGTCCAGATGGCATATCTGGGCGAGTACTGAAGACCTGTGCTAACCAGCTAGCTCCAGTGTTCACCACAATATTCAACCTCTCCCTGGCTGAGTCCGTGGTCCCCGCCTGCTTCAAGAGATCCACTATTGTCCCTGTGCCCAAGAATGCTTCTCCAGCATGTATGAATGACTACCGACCGGTGGCCCTCACCTCGGTGGTCATGAAATGCTGAGAGGCTGATAAAGGACTACATCTGCGCCTTCCTCCCTTCCTCCATGGACCCGCTGCAGTTTGCTTATCGCCCAAACAGATCCACGGATGATGCTGTCTCCCAGGTACTGCACACCACACTCTCTCATCTGGACAGCCAGAGGGGGCTATGTGAGACTGCTGTTCATTGATTATAGTTCAGCTTTCAACACCATAGTCCCCTCAGACTGGCGGCAAGCTGACTGAGCTGGGACTGAACACCCCCTGTGTGCTTGGATCCTGGACTTCCTGACCGCCAGGCCACAGGTGGTCAGGGTGGGCAGACACACCTCAAATCCCTCACCCTGAACACAGGATCCCCCAGGGTTGCGTCCTCAGCCCCTACTGTACTCCTGTACACACATGACTGTGTGGCCAGGTTCAGCTCAACACCATCATCAAGTTTGCGGATGACACAGTGGTGGTGGGCCTGATCTCCGACAACGGCGAGAAGGCCTACCTGGAGGAAGTTGCTGATCTGTCACTCTGGTGCCAGGACAACAGCCTCATCATGAATGTCACCAAAACTAAGGAGCTGATTGTGGACTTTAGGAGGGCACAACAACAGAGGACGTACTCACCACTGGGGATTAACGGGACTACTGTGGAGAGGGTGAGCGGGTATAAATACCTGGGAGTCCACATCACCGAGGATCTGACATGGTCAACAAACACAGACACTCTGGTGAGAAAGGCAAGGCAGCGCCTCTACCACCTCAGGCAGCTGAGGAAATTTAAAGTTTCCCAGAGGATCCTTCAGTCCTTCTACTCTGGAGCTGTAGAGGCGTCCTGACAGGAAGCATCACAGCCTGGTTTGGCAACTGCTCCGCTCAGGACAGGAAGGCTCTGCAGAGAGTAGTGCGTTCGGCTGAGCGCACTATTGGAACTACACTCCCACCCTGCAGGACTTGTACACCAGGAGGTGCAGAACCAGAGCCGGCAGGATCATGAAGGATCCTCACCACCCCAACAACAGACTGTTTCAGCTGCTGCGGTCAGGCAGGCGCCTCCGTAGTCACGCTGCAAGAACAGAGAGACTGAGACGGAGTTTCTTTCCTCAGGCCATCAGGATTGTGAACTCCGACCTCACCAGGACCCCATAGACCCACACAACTGCCCTCTTAGGCACACACACACACACACACACACACTTACTGTAAATGTTGTGTTGTTTTTTATTTGTAAATAGTGTGTACTTGTTGCCCTTGCACATTCCTGCTGAGCATTGCCACTTTCATTTCACTGCACACCCTGTGTGTGTATGTGACAAATAAAACATCTTGAATCTTGAATCTTGAATCTTGAATCTTGCTCAGGGGAACACTGAGGGGTCGCTGTGTCTCAGCCGGACGCCGTGATTGGTCGGTTTTTGGCAGTTTTCTCTTGTGCTGCTCGTCTTCTCTTATGGGTGAATTATTTGGGCGTGTGCCGGTCGACGCACTGAAGCCTTTAGAAGACAGACAGCAGCTGTTTGATCAACTGTTATCTCTCTTTCTTTCTCAAACACAAACGAACGTGAACACTAATGAGTTATTTCATACGCCATGACCCATTATGGATAAACACTGAGTCTCAAACACACACACACACACACACACACAACAAAACACACATTTAGTGTAACAGCACATCCATCACTGTGGGACAACAAATGCCTTTGTTACACACTGACGTGACCTTTGTAAGAATATGTATGTATGAATACGTATATATATATACATACATATATATATATACACACGTACATATAGATGTATACATATATATATATACACACACACGGATATATTTTTGTTTGTTTGTTTGTGTATTTTATTCAGTCAATCAAATCAAATACAGTACAATATTATTCTATATAATATACAAAAGAGAAAGACTGAAAAGGTATAGGTATAAGCAAAAAATGCTTATAAATTCCTATCCTAAATTAAAATCAAAATAAATCAATCATATAGGGTGGTTCATACCCCAGTTACATATATATATATATTATTTATTTCATCTGGAACTTTGAGCCACTCGGCTGCATGAAAAATTAGCCACTTTGACAAGATTTATCTCTGCAGTTATTACATTGAAATAAAGGTGATATATAAAGGTAAAATAGGTTTGAATCAAACTAAAATAAATATAAAACATGCTGAAAAGGGAGCGTTGTTTCTCTTTATTCTTCCACTGTATTTGTTCAGGGGTGTCGTATTTTGAATCAAGAGATATGAATATATATAAATATATATACTGTATATATATAAATAAATATATATATATTGATCTTTTACACGTTTGTATTTACTTCATTTGTTTGCTGAAAGAATCCTGCATGCAAACCACAGAGGTAAACATTGTTTCCTTTACTGAGATTATACAAAAAGCAGCTTTATGAATGACGAATGTTCTGATCATAATACCGCGGTGGCTCGCAGATATTGCGACGTGTTGTATCGTAAACCCTCAAACTTTGTTTACTTTCCTAAATGCAACTGACAAAAATCCCAGCGAGACAACCGTTCAAAATATAAAACACCCAGACCTCGACCCACTCCACGGGCTCCTTTAATACATCGGCAGGATGATCATAAACATTTTACAATCATCTCAAAGAGCAAACACCCTCCGGCTCGCCCATAAACTCTTTGTGGGCCTCTCAGCTTTATCAGCTCAGTTAGTGTTTGTGAAGAGGGCTGGAGGGTTCCCTAATCAGGCCGATAGCACTCTGCTCTGTACACACACACACACACACACTCACAAAATCACAAAAGTCGACGTGCAGAGCTCAAATAGCTGCAGAGTCCACAGTCAAGGTCCCCCCCCCCTTCCTGGTGGGAGGGGCCTAATGAGCAGTCAATGGCCACAGATAGCGACGGACTCCCACAACATGCACCTCGACAGGTGGTGCACGCCTCGAAGCCGTTTCCTGTGTTCCTGTAAACACACAGGAGCGAGTCCCCGTTGAGCCGTTCGCAACGCAGTCGCGCCGATAACGTTACGAATGTACACATTAGGTTCAGACGATTCAAAATTCGTTTTTTTCGGGCATTTTGGGGCGACCGCTTCGACCTTCACTTTTTATATTACAGGATTTATTATCATCTTATTCTTTGGCTTCCCAAAGAAAGAAAGAGGGAAACGGCGGAAATGACGCGGCGGCCACACGATGCTGCGGTGAGGCCGGCCGTACCGCTGGTCGATAATCAGAAGACGCCTCGGTAAATAATAAAGCGTGAATGTTCTGATGACACGGCTCTTTGAGGGAAAAGAAATGCATCATGTTCTATAATCTCCTCGCGTGTTTTCTACGTCAAATCTTATTTTGAAAAGCACATTTTAACTTAAGCTGCCGAAGGGAATTCAGCGCTTTAAAAAGTAGGTTAACTTTGATGAAGAAAATGAAAGTGATACTCACTAAAACACACACACACACACAGAGAAAACTTCCTGATACTACAGCCTTAAGGAAAAGAAATGTAATACCTCACTTCCAGTGAGTCGTAACCAACACAAATGGAACGATGCAATGTGTCCATAACTATTAACATTCCAGAGAGACGACATGAATAAACCGTAGAAACGTTTCTTCTGGCTGGTGATTCACTCAGACACTCGAGTGGAGAGGATTAGCCATTCGTGGACCCACAGCATCACACTTCCTCTTTTTACTGGTTTCAGCTTCTCAAACTTCGAAATTTTCTTTTTAAATGTGCATTTCCTTGAACGCCGATGTTATGGTTCGTTATCTCTTCCATTTGCTGGAAAGACGACTGTATGAGTTGAAGGTGTGAGCGGGCTTGACCACTCGAGTGGGCAAACAAGAGCACTTCATTAATCAACTCTGGGAAAGATAAAAAGCACGACAAAAACTAAAGTCGGAGAACAAAAAGAAAAGAAAAACACACACTCGACTATGAGTCCGTGCAGAAGTGGACAAGTTTACGAGTTGCAGTCGTAAATATAAAGTGAGTTCAGAGAGCAGAAGACGAATATGATTCACCTTTGAGATTTGTTCTGGAGGAAGCACACGGATTGAAAAAAAAGAAAAAGAGCAGGAGGCCGAGGACAGAGCCCTGAGGCACGCCACGGTTCAGAGGATGCAGAACAACGATCATAATCATCATCAAGGGTGAACCGCCTGTTCAGAGATGACCCGGTTCAGAGGCCATGGGGGATCCATCCAGACCACCACTGGACAGACAGTCCCCAGAGGATGACGTCCACCCTCTGGTCAAGGGTTCGTGGAAAGTATCTCATACTTCCGGCCGTTGAGAACTGTCAGCACGATGTATTTCTTCAGGCTCAAATCAAAGGAGTCATCGTCAACCGAAAGAAACGAAAACAAGACGAGGCGAGTCTGGTTCTGCGCTCGATCGCACGCGACGGGATTTTGTTCATTTTGAGGAATAAGACAAAAACAAAAAGTTGGTCACCAATAACGCAATTGGATCTCCTTCATACTGATATGAATGTGTTTGTTGGTCACCCAGTTGGTAGTTACTGTGTATATATATATATATATATATATGCTCATTGTGAGATATATCCTTCAGTGGAACACAATAGATTTCCAGAGCTATCAAACCTTTGTTACTTATAGTAAAATACATTTTTTTCCTCTTTTTTCAGACTTTTATAACTCATTGTTGAACATATGTAATTCATATTTAATCGTGTTATGAACATGTTATAAAATGCTTTCGGGGCAATTTGACAATTTGATGTTGTTAGTGAAAGGTTTGCAGTGTTCACGTCATTTGGACGGTTGTAACTCGTGTGCTGCTCTTAAATATGTTGACTCTTCTCACTGCACACCGTTAGCCGGCTACTTGTATCGCGCTGTAGGCCCCCCCCCCCCGCCACTTGACTTCCCCGTCGTAAAGCGCCATCTCGTCTATTTCATGACGACGGTTTCTCTCTCTCCGTCTTTTTCTCACCACGCCTTTTTATCGCATGAGTAAATCTCCGCGTCTGACGCTCGCCGGGAGTCCACAGGTGTCGCCTTACGGGAGGGAAACACGACGCAGCCTTCCCCCATTCTGCAACCCCCCCTCCCCCTCCTCCCTCCTCCATTCTGCAACCAAAAAGCTGGAGGAACTGGTTTGGCCTTCCTCTTCCCCTCCTCTCTCTCCCCCCCCCCTCTTTGTTCCCGCCCTTCGGGGTAAAAAAAAGAAGAAAAAAAGACGACGACAGGTAGGAGCACGCGGAAAACCTCTTGAGCTCCCGCGTTGTTTTCACCAGCACTGTGACAACTCACGGATAAAAGAAATACACATGAATAAGCCGAGGCTCGATCCACCGGGATTAATCCGGACGGAACCGGTCCGTCACACGTGGGAGTTTGTGCAAATCGCATCTTGACATTTTCTTTTTACAAGAATTTAAGATGAGAATAAATGATGTACTTATGCAGTTCAAGTACTATTACCTCGCAGTTAAACACCAGCGTCGGAAACACACCGGGCCAAAGGGAAAAACTGCCCCTCAGAAATATAATGTTGCCCCTAATATCACGAGGAGGGGCAAAAAAACGCCCCCAGAATTATAATAATTTAATAGTGTTTTATTTTGGTTCTTTGTTGTGTGTGTCCTATCTGTATTGCCTGTACTAGGTAGGTACACACAACAACAAAAATCAACAAATATGTTTTTATAAGAAAACAAATAAATAAGTTATAATTGTTAATAGTTGTGTAGAATTTTTTTTACTAAAAATAAATAGCCACAAAGAATTAAAAATAAAATTGAATATGATTGTTTTATTGATGTTTTCTGATTCACTTTGAATCTGTAGACTGCTGCCTAATAGTCTTATTATTGCCTAATAGTCTTATTACTGCCTAATATTCTTATTATTGCCTAATAGTCTTATTATTGCCTAATATTCTTATTATTGCCTAATAGTCTTATTATTGCCTAATAGTCTTATTACTGCCTAATAGTCTTATTATTGCCTAATAGTCTTATTATTGCCTAATAGTCTTATTACTGCCTAATATTCTTATTATTGCCTAATAGTCTTATTATTGCCTAATATTCTTATTATTGCCTAATAGTCTTATTATTGCCTAATAGTCTTAGTACTGCCTAATAGTCTTATTATTGCCTAATAGTCTTATTACTGCCTAATAGTCTTATTATTGCCTAATAGTCTTATTATTGCCTATTAATCTTATTATTGCCCAATAGTCTTATTATTGTCATTTTAAAGTCAATTGCTCATATCCTGTAAGCCTAAATTAGTACATTTATTATTTTTGAAGGTTATTTCGTTATTATTATTTCAAAAAGTGCCCCCAATTTCTTTTTAAATGCCCCTGGATTTCAGTCAGTTGGGCAAACATTGTTCACATTCCAGCAGATACACATTTGATTTATTATTTTCCAGCCTACAGCTCTCAGGTGCTGACAGTCACCTGTTGTGGGCGGGGCTACTGATAACCCCTTGAGGAGAAGCACCACCTCCCACCTGGGGGCCACTGGGGGTCAAATATGTCCCCCGATTTAGACCCAGAGGTGGAAACTCAACGAGTTCCTCTCAAAGGTTCCTGTCGTCCAACGCGCCTTAAGCGTATGTATATATATATATACACACATATATATATATATATATATACACATACACACATATACACTACCGTTCAAAAGTTTGGGGTCACTTAGAAATGTCTTTATTTTTCAAAGAAAAGCACTGTTTTTTCAATAAAGATAACATTAATCAAAAATACCCTCTATACATTGTTAATGTGGTAAATGACTATTCTAGGTGGAAGTGTCTGGTTTCTAATGAAATATCTCCAGAGGTGTATAGAGGCCCATTTCCATCAACTATCACTCCAGTGTTCTAATGGTACATTGTGTTTGCTAATCGCCTTAGAAGACTAATGTCTGATTAGAAAACCCTTGTGCAATTATGTTAGCACAGCTGAAAACAGTTATGCTGGTGATATAAGCTATACAACTGGCCTTCCTTTGAGCTTGAAGTTTGAAGAACAAAATTAATACTTCAAATATTAATCATTATATCTAACCTTGTCAATGTCTTGACTATATTTTATATTCAATTTTAAATTCATTTGATAAATAAAAGTGAGTTTTCATGGAAGACACGAAATTGTCTGGATGACCCCAAACTTTTGAACGGTAGTGTATATACATATATATGTATACACATAAATATATATTATATATACACATATATATGTATATACATATATATACATATATGTATACATATATATGTATACACATAAATATATATTATATATATATATATACATATATATATATATGTATACATTATATATACACATATATATACATACATATATGTATACATATACACATATAAATATATATACACACATATATATATATATATATACATATATGTACACATGTGTATGTGTGTGTGCACAGAGATATTAACAGGTCTCGGCAGAGTAAACACGACTTCAGATGAAAACCCCGGTGAAGTGTTTTCTTACCTGTGTGCGTCCGTTGGTGCGCCTTCAGATGAGAACTCTTTGTGTACACTTTGGAGCAGCCTGAGAAGAAACCACAGAGAGAGAGAGGGGGAGAGAGAGAGAGAGAGAGAGAGAGAGAGAGAGAGATGTTGAGCGTGGCTGATGGCTGAACTGCGCTCAACACAGACAGGAAACCCACATCACCCCCTCACAGTAACCGGTCTTGTTCCCTCTCAGTTCTAAAGGACCCGTGAGAACACCCGGCGTCTGTGAGCGACATGCCGAGAGGCTCTTTCCCGACGGGCCTGCGTGCGGCACGCAGCAGAACCACGCGTCCGGGGTCTCTCCTCTAAAGCCAAACACCCACCTTGGAAGTCGCAGAAGTGGATCCTCCTCTTCTCCAGCTCGGGGTTGTTCCGCCGGTTGTATTTGGGGCCCGTCAGGACTCCCTGTCCGTGAGTCATCAGCATGGCGTGCGGGGACAGCCCCGTGACCTTGATGCCGTCCAGGCGGCGCTGGTACGGCGGCGGCAGCAGCTGCGGCGGGCCGTCGGGGCTCCCCGGCTGAGAGTTGGGCGGCGACGGCGGCAGGCTGTGCGGCGCCGCGTGCCGGGCCGAGTTGCCCGGCGACGCCTGGTAGTAACCGCGGTGCTGCGCCAGCTGCTGCTCCGCCGTGGCGTAGCCGCCGCCGCCGCCGCCCGTCGACGACGCCACGTTGCTGAGGTTCAGCATGGTCCGGCCGCTCGTGGAGGCGTGCGCCGACGGGCTGGCGTGCGACAGAGTCATGGTGAGGTCGGCGCAGCCGGTGATGGGCATGTGGTAGACCTGCGACTGGGGGGCCGGGGGCCCGATGTGCAGCTCCATGTCCACGTGCTGCTGGTGATGATGATGATGATGATGATGCTGCTGGGCGGGGACGCTCGCCACCTCGCCGGAGCTCGCGTCCGGCTTGATGAACACGTTGTTGACGACGGGCGACACGCTGAAGACGGAGGTGAAGTCCGGCAGCGCCTGGGTGGAGGTGGAGACGGAGCAGGGCACCTCCAGCCCGGGCTCCGTCTTGATGAGCTGCGGCGGGAGAGTCCTGGCGGCGGCGTTGGGCCGGTAGAGGCCGGTGCGCAGGTGGGTGGTGTTGGGGAGGATGAAGTTGATGTTGAGGCTGTAGGGCAACGCCGCGCCTTTGTCCTCGGAGAAGAAGTCGTCGACCACGGAGGCGCTGTCCCGGCGGTACTTCCTGTCCACGGACTCGATGAGGTTACTCAGGAGAGGACTGTTGACCGGCGGGAGGTATTTGTCCAACTCTAACCGGACCTGAGAGGACAGAGGAGAGACGCGTTAGCTTTGTGTTCGGCCTTCATCTCGTTGCTCACCTCCTCACGAGAGCACGAGCTTCCATCCCGATAACGGGCGTTTTGTATCTCGATAACAAATGTATATACAGGACTGTCTCAGAAAATTAGAATATTGTGATGAAGTTCTTTATTTTCTGTCATGCAATTAAAAAAACAAAAATGTCATGCATTCTGGATTCATTACAAATCAACTGAAATATTGCAAGCCTTTTATTCTGATTTATTGCTGATTATGGCTTACAGCTTAAGAAAACTCTAAAATCCTATCTCATAAAATTTTAATATTTCCTCAGACCAAGTAAAAAAAAAGATTTATAACAGCTGAGTGTTTGTCAAGGCTCAGGAAACCCTTGCAGGTGTTTCGAGTTAATTAGACAATTCAAGTGATTTGTTTAATACCCTACTAGTATACTTTTTCATGATATTCTAATATTTAGAGATAGGATATTTGAGTTTTCTTAAGCTGTAAGCCATAATCAGCAATAAATCAGAATAAAAGGCTTGCAATATTTCAGTTGATTTGTAATGAATCCAGAATGCATGACATTTTTGTTTTTTTAATTGCATTACAGAAAATAAAGAACTTCATCACAATATTCTAATTTTCTGAGACAGTCCTGTATATATGTACATAAATATTTCTTATACATATATATATATATATATTTTAGGGCTGTCAGCGTTAACGCGTTAATCTATGCGATTAATTTGGCCGCGTTAACGCACTAAAATATTTTAACGCAATTAACGCAACTTTGTTTACTTCCGGTGTTCGTTGAAGTTTTTACACTCAAACCGAGTGTCAAACCGCGGCAGTACGGTTTGACACTGTTTCCGTTTTTAAAACAATTATTTCTCCGCGAAAATAAGGAGCAGAAATCAGTTTAACTCGTGGATGAATCAGTCGGGTTTCCTCCTGCTCCTCCTTCCTCCCGTCTCCCCCTCTGATACACAGAGGAACGGAGGGGCGACGTGTCGGGGGACGCGGCGCGGAAAGAACTCGTCACACGAAACCTTCACCGTGATTGGTCAATCCGTTTGTCTGTCAACATTTTGAGAAAAAAACAACCAATGAACACTCAGTAAATCACAAAGGACCTCCCACCTCACGGGTGAAGCTCATTAGCAGCCTGTCAGTCAGAGGACAGAGAACACGGCACGAGGACAACTGAGCCTCAGTCAGTGCGTTTTCATGATGGTATAATTCGAATCTTGCTTTAGTCGGACTATGCTCTCTTTTGGGGGATCAGCTGTTATCCCAATATACATGGCAGTGAGTAATTCGAATCATTGGCCTTTGAAAGCATGTCATATCCGATACGATAGGCGGCGCTGTTTTCATTACAACTCGTGTTGATGCAGCCATTTCCGCTTGACCTCTTCACCACCACCAACAACAACATTTCGAGAAAGATGGCGAATAGAGAGCGAGGCGAAGCTACATCCCTCTACTATTCTTCCATGGTGTTAATAGGAGTACAGCGAATGCAAATGGCGCTATTGGCTGAGTTGATAATGGAGAGAAGACGCCGTCGCCGAAGGTACACGGAGAATTTAATTTATCGTCTCTTTCGACTTCCGGGTCACGACATGGGAGGGAGGGAGGGAGGGCGGCGGGATCTCGAGCATGCGCAAAGACGCAAAGTCCAGTTCCGAATCGAATTCAGAGTTACATGCCGCGAGAGTCGAATTATCAACTGGATCGGACCAAGCTATCCAGGGGTGTTAATCGGACCGAAGTCGGACCGCACATAGTCCGACTAAGGTGTTTACATGAAACGGATAATTCGATTTCAGTCCGACTAAGCCAATAATTCGATTGCATGTAACCGCACTGATTGTATAGAGATGAGATTGTTCTGGAATGTTTGATGTATAACACGTGGGTATGTGTCATATGCAAAAGACTTTAAAAGGTGAATTTACATTGTTTTGTAAAAATGGAGAACATGAGCCCAGCCTCCAGAGGGTTAACGTGACATATGTGAACGTCAGTCAGTTACCAAGGCCACTGGTTCTGCTGCTGTTCAATGTTAAAGATGACAGGACCAATGGGGTCTCAAATATACTTCTTTTTTTTTACTAATCTGGATGTTTCACTGAAGAAACAATTTATCATCCACAATATTAAATACCTCGCTGGCACTTTATATGTAGGAGCCTCTTTGAAAAAACAGCTCTGTGTGAAGTTTTGTCTTTAAAAAGAAGAAAAAAAACTTTTAATCGCGATTAATGAATTTCAAAATGTGCGATTAATTAGTTACATTTTTGTAATCGATTGACAGCCCTAATATATTTATTATAAAAATACATAAATAAATATACATAAATAAATATATATATTTATGTATATATATACATAATATATATATTAATGTATATATATACAGTACATAATATATATTATGTATGTATATACATGTATTTATTTATGTATATATATTTATATATACTGTATATATATAAAACTGCCAAAATGCCCCCATAATGTAGATAATTTAATAGCGTTTTATTGTTGTGAACAAATATATATATATATATAATTTTTAATTATATTTAAAAAAAGAAATTATTTGTAATTGTTAATAGTTGTTAAAAAATGTAATAACAATAAATAACCACAAAGAAATAAGAATAAAATTGAATATGATCGTCTGATTTATGTTTTCTGTTAAAAAAAAATCAAAGAAAACGCTTCTAATCTGTCGACTATTGCCTAATAGTCTGATTATTGATATTTGATGACAATTGCTCGTATGCTGTAAGCCTAATAAATATTATTATTATTATTTTGTAACAACGGTCAAATGTTATTTCACAAGCTTTCAAAAAGTTATTTCTAAATGCTCCTGGATTTCTGTCAGTGGGGCAAATAACTGCCTCCTAAAAAACATGTAAACGTCCTCCTCCGACGTATATCAGGACATCGCATGTTTTCTGGACTGAATGAAAAGTGATATTATGAAGCCGTCGTCATGAATAGAAGTGACCATGTTTGGATTGACCTGTCAATCACCTTGTAGCCCCGCCCCCAAAGCGTCCCCTGCTTTATGGTGTGTGTGACTCTAAATGACCATAAAGTACTAAATGATGACATCATGCTGTATAGAAGAAGACTTGAAACTAGAGACATAAACTCATGTTTACAGTGCGAGGGAATTCTCACTCCCTTAAAAAACAAAACACGTTTTGATTGATTTGATAATTCAAGAAGCTTTCGGGTAAACACGGAAATGCCTGCGGCGGCGGCGGCGGCGTCTGTTTCTGAGCCGTGTTTGTTCAACACAGATTGAATATTTGTTTAAGGAATTATTAAGTGAGATTAATTCTGCTGCACGACGGGGAACGACGAGAGGATGACGACGATGGAGAGGAGGATGAAAAAGGTTTGAGAGAAGTCGGTACCAGGACCTCCTCCATCCTCCATCTCCTCCTCCTCCTCCTCCTCCTCCTCCTCACATTCCGGCTCCCCAGTGGAGCTCGATGCCCCGACAAGAAGCCAAAAGTTCTCAGATTGAAGAGTTTCTGTTTCTTTTCTCTGCTTCGTATCGTTTTAAAAGTGAAGACGTCTGAAACTGAAGAGTTAGAAACACGTTTCATTATTTCACTATTTTCCAAACATTTTCTTTTTTAACGCGACTAATCCGCAAAAGATAATCGGCAGGTCAAATATTTGTGAAGTCAAACTGCCGGTGATGAATCCACCGCACGACGCCAGACCGATCTGTTTATTATCTTTATAAAACTGCAGAGCTCCTCTTCCTTGAAGGAGATCTGATCTCAGTCCTGAAGAACCGCTGTGTGTGTGTATGTGTGTGTGTGTGGTGTGGTGTGTGTGTGTGTGGTGTGTGTGTCATTCAGAGTCTGTGATGCAGAGAGTCGCTCCTTTAGAGGTGAACCAGCCGTTACGTTTAGAATCAATACTGAGACCACACACACACACACACATACATACAAACACACACACACAAACACTCACACACACACACACACACTCACATACAAACACACACTCACATGCACACACACAGACACACACACACAGACACACACTCACATACAAACACACACACACAAACACGCCCACACACACACTCTCCCCTCGGGGGGTGTGGCTGATGGAAGCCGTTTGACGGGTGACAAAGACAGAAGTAAGAAAAGAATAGAAAAGAAGAGAAAAGAAGAGCAGAGAAAAGAAGAGAAAAGAAAAGCCTTTAGTTATCAAGCTCCTCTTTTATGGAACCAGCTTCACCTTCAGTCCGGGAGGCAGACACAGTCACCTCGTTTAAGAGTAGACTGAAGACTTTCCTCTTTGACAGAGCTTATAGTTAGGGCTGAATCAGGTTCACCTGGTCCAGCCCCTTGATATGCTGCTATAGGCTTATAGCTGCCGGGGGACGTTTTAGGATGCACTGAGTACCTATCTCCTCTTTTCTCTCCTTAGGGATGAATTTTCATCTCTCAATCACACGTTACTAACTCTGCTTTCTCCCCGGAGTCCTTGTGACTTCACGTCTCATGGGGTCATCGGACCCTATGAGACGGCATAGATCCTATCTGCTGATGGATCATCGAGGTCTGGGTCATGGAATTCCTGCTCCTGACTACGCCACTGTCCTGTTGAGACTCCGCCCACTGTTGAGACTCCGCCCACTCCTCCCCACCGCCATCTGCCTGATGGATCGTGGAGGTCTCCATCGTGGAATATGCCTACTATGAACTATTCATACACTCTGTCATATTCATTGAATGTATTTTAACTCTAAATCTGTCCTTCTGTACACATTACATCTATTGCATCTGTCCATCCTGGAGAGGGATCCTCCTCTGTTGCTCTCCTGCAGGTTTCTTCCCTTTTTTCCCCCTGAAGGGTTATTTGGGAGTTTTTCCTGGTCCGATGTGAGGTTTTGGGGCAGGGATGTCTATGTGTACAGATTGTAAAGCACTCCAAGACAAATTTGTAATTTGTGAAATTGGGCTATACAAATAAACTGAATTGAAAAGAAGAGAAGAGAAGAGAAGAGAAAAGAAGCGGTGAACAAAACCCAAACAAAGTCTGAAGGGAACTTTAAAAATAGACGCCAGACCAAAATAATCTGCTGGTCGCCGTGACGACAGCAGGAACGCGGCCCGTCTTCAGGTGTGTGTGTGAACCTTCATCACACCTGTGGCGCTCCGCAGTGATTCATGTGCTGCAGACCACAGGTATATCACTCAAGAAATTAATTAAATCATAAATCTCACAAAGTTAATAGAGAACAACGTGACTCCCTCACTTCATCATGTACACCTATTAATTATCATTATTATTATTCATTTCAAGCTTAAGTACAACTGAGCGAAACCCGGCCGAGTTCCATAAGGCGTGTGTGTGTGTATGTCTGTGTGTGTGTGTGCGTGTGTGTGTGTGTATGTGTGCGTGTGTGTGTGTGTATGAGTGTGTGTGTATGTCTGTGTGTGTATGTGTGCGTGTGTGTGTGTGTGTGTCTGTGCATGTGTGGCTATGTGTGTGTGTGTGTGTGTGGCTGTGTGTGTATGTGTGTGTGTGTGGCTGTGTGTGTGCATGTGTGTCTGTGTGTGTGTATGTGTGTGTCTGTGCATGTGTGGCTGTGTGTGTATGTGGCTGTGTGTGTATGTGTATGTGTGTCTGTGTATGTGTGTGTGTACATGTGTGCTGTGTGTGTGAGTGTGCATGTGTGTGTGTGTGTGTATATGTGTGTATGTGTGCATGTGTGTGTGCTGTGTATGTGTGTATGTATGTGTGTATGTGTCTGTATGTGTCTGTATGTGTCTGTGTGTGTGTATGTGTGTGTGTGTGTGTCTGTGTGTGTGTGTGTACATGTGTGTGGCTGTGTGTGTGGCTGTGTGTGTATGTGTGTGTGTGTGTGTGCTGTGTGTATGTGTGTGTGTGCATGTGTGTGTGTGTATGTGCATGTGTGTGTGTGCATGTGTGTGGCTGTGTGTGTATGTGTGTGTCTGTGTGTGTGTCTGTGTGTGTGTCTGTGTGTGTGTGTGTGTATGTGTGTGTCTGTGTGTGTGCGTGTCTGTGTGTGTGTGTGTGCGTCTGTGTATGTGTGTGTCCGTGTGTGTGTGTCTGTGTGTGTGTCTGTGTGTGTGTGCGTGTATTGATTCAGAAGAGTCCTGGGCGTCACGGTAACGGCCGCGTTGAGGAAGCGGTTTCCCCCCCAAAAATATTTTTTTCTTCTTTTCCGCGCGGCAAACAAGTCCAAAACGTCTCGCGGCGCCTCGGTTAATAATTGGAGGGAAACGAACGCCGGCGCCGAGCCGCGACCTCTTATCAGCCGGGTTCAGGTTTATGGGACGGAAACGGAGCTTCAGCCAATCGGGACGTCTGATCCGACGTCTCGTTTATTGCTCGGAGAACCGCGTTAACGTGGCGGTGGTTAACGTTTACGGATGGTAACCCCCCCCCGTCATAATCCTCAAGCTCCGCCCCCCTGAACGTCTCTCAAGTCATGAACTCGTGAATAGTCTTTTCTCAATAATCTTCTGCTGGTCGACCCGTCCGACCAGTCAGGGCTCTTCTCTCGTTGCCGTGGAACCAGAACCGTCTGTTACCGTCGCGGGTCTCGTCTTCGGGCGACTCGTTTTTCTCGGGACGTAAACGAGGAGTCGCTTTGCGTGAGGTCGGACACACGCGTCCATCCCCGTCTTCCGTCTCTTCTGCCTTCCTCTTCTGTATCTACTACAAATCTAGACCTTCGTCTTCATCGGGACGTCCGTGAGCCGAGGGGCCTCGAACGCCTCGTTTACCTCGAAGAAATAATAAGAAACATACAACGCTCTGACCCCCTCTCCTGTTTTCCTTAGTGTTTATAGTTTATAGTTGTTTAATAATAAATAACAACAAATAAATAAGAATTGAATATAATTGTCTGATTTATGTATTCTTTGTTTTTTTGTTAAAAAAATCTAAGAAAGCACTTTGAATCTGTAGACTACTGCCTAATAGTGTTATTATTACCCTTTCTATAACAATAGCTCATAAGCCGAAATAAGTCTATTTATTATTTTTGAACAAAGGTTAAATGTTACCTCACAAGTTTAAAAAAGTGCCCCAATTTATTTTTAAATGCCCCTTGATTTCAGTCAGAGGGGGAAAAAATTGCCCCCTAAAAAAGATGTAATATTCCTCCCCTGACATGACGGGATGGTGGGAAGTAAAATATGTAATATGCAAAAAGGACGTTTAGGAGGCGGTCTGGGGATAACGCATGGAGCAAATTTGGCAAGCAATGCTTTAGTTGTGTTCACAGACACGAGAAGAAAGAGATTTCCAAGAACACCGATTCTCGACGAGCTCCGTCGTCCCCAAAGGTTCGGTCCGCAGAAGAAGAAGAGGCCGAACGCCGCTTCCTCTCGCGGACGATCGGCGAGCTGAGACTCGCCGCCGGCGGACGCTCGCACGCAAAGCAGCCGAAAGTCAAATCGTTAGTCAAACCCAGAACCTTTTCCGGCCTTCGGCGGCCAGAAAAAAGGTCCCGTCGGCGACGAGGCCCTTAAAGGGAAGTACGAGGGGTCTGGTCCCAACCCGTGACAAAAAAGGAGCCCCGCCTCCCCCCCCCTCCTGGTACAATCATGCAATCCGGACCGTATCGGAGTATTGATCTCCGGGGACCGTTAGGCGTGACCCGCCCCCAACGCTCTCGATCCGTCCGTCCGCCCGGTTACTCGGTAACTCTCCCCCCCCCACCCACCCCGTCTGCGCTCCGTCTCACAGGAAGCCGCCGCGGTGAGTTCACGGCAAAATAATCTGGGTTTCATATCAGTAACTTATTCCGACTGCGCCGAGGATTGATTCCAGAACAATTTTTTTTTTTTAAACACACGGGACGGCTTGAAAAGAAAAGTGGGAAGGAGTTTAAAAAGAGACTCCGATGAGCAGACGGCCGTCAGTCCGACGGGACGCTGACGCTTGTGTTGTTGTTCCTAGTCGACATAAAGCAACGCCACCGAGGAAATAGAAACGTCTTTTAAGACATCTGGTCGGGGTCCGGGGGGAAGTCCTAATGCCCGCCGTGTTTCTGTTTCCTGTGACTCCGTAGACGAGAACACTCAACGTCCCGTCATCAAATGGAGGACGAATAATGATGTCATCAAATCCACGGAGGCGATAAACACCGGGCCTCAACGTGGACCCCCCCCCCCCCCCCGGCTCAACGAGCAACATTCAAGGGGTCAGATATTTGCTGGTGGAGACCAAAACTCGAGCTAAAATAAGGCGATCGTGCCAAAAAAGCTGAGTTTGCAGCAGGTTAAGAAAAGAAAAGAAAAGTTGTGACTTGGCTGCATCTGGAACTTCTAAAACGATGACGTCATGCGAAAAACAAAAAGAAGAGTTCAGCGAGTTCACTCGACGGCGGGAAGAAAGAAAAGACGCGAGCGGGGATGAAAGACGTCCTCCGGTGAGCCGGGAGGCGTCGCTGGTTGGCCGAGCCGCGGACGCCGAGCCGCGGCCGCCTTTCGGCGCCGCCTCCGTGACTTTTCTCACGAGGTCGGCCTTTTCACCGCCCCGCGGCCCGCGGACACGCGGCGCTGTGCTCAGACAGGTCGGGCGGCATACCGCTGTCACGGCGCCGGCTCCCACCGGCACGCTCTGTGGAGGGGAAAAAAATGACGAGAAAGACAAAAACGGAGAAAAAAAGAAGGAAAGAGAAAGAAAAGAAAGCGTTTCGGCGAACGCGTCGGGAGACGACGAAACGAGGCGAACCCGAGAGCGACCCGAGCGCTGGTGAGGAATGCGCCTCCGTGAATCTGGAGCACGTAAGGTGAACCCGCTCCGGCTCTGATCCGCCTGAGGGGGGACGCCGACTATTTAAAGGCTGACTGCTTTGTTCCCGACGAAGTCGAATTTGCATAACATGGCGGCCCGGACGGCGGCGGCGTCGTCGCCGAGCGTCGCCGCTCGACGCTCTTGAGTTCGAGACGTTGCCGAACACGACGCTCGAGTGGATGATTGACGGCAACAACAAAAGAAGCTGCGTTCGGGTTTTCAGCCGAGATTCGTGGAATCCCCACAATGCAGTTCACCTGGGCTGCGACATGCCTCTGCGTTTATGGCGTGTTTACGGCTGCAGCTTCCGCCTCAACACCTTCTTATGCGTGTTTGAATTCATCGAGCGTGACGGAGAATGAAGAAAAGAAAGAGTCTTGAACCAACAACGGAAGTAAAAAGATTGATCCAAATCAGGGTCATCGTGTGTTTCGCAAATCAGGACGAATGCAAAAAACGTAAACGAGTAAAAAAGTGCCGTAATAACTGAGTGACGCCGCCGCGCTATGAGGTTCCACCGCGGCGAGGAGACGGCGGTTAGATTCTCATGATCGCACCCGTCCATGTGACCGCTTTCACTCTAAGGGGGCGGCAACACGGAAGTGTCTTAAAGCTGCATTCTCTCTCCTGACCACCAGGGGGCGACTCCTCTGGTTGTATAGAAGCATGTATAGTGACTCTACTTCTCTCTTGATGTATTCCCTCAGTAAACATGAGTTTGAAGTCTTCTTCAACACAGTGCGGTGATGTCATGTCACCCGTCACGTGTCATGTGATCACATCACATGACCACCGAGGACCAACTGTCATCACGCGTCCTTCTGTACGATGCGTTTCTTTTGCTTGTGGCCTCCATGCTCCTGGTGTTTCCCTTCTGAATAAACGTGTTGTTGATCAACCTCTGTGTGTAGTCAAGGAACACAAAGAGAGCGGGGTGTAAACTACACAACTCATCTAAAGCAGGTAGAACATGTGTTCCCATACAGGTGTCGTCGGCCTGATTACACTCAATATTCATAATGTGCAGGTGCTCTATGCATTAAAACATCATCTTCTGACCACAGGCTGGACACAGTCGGATTTCACGGACCTGTGTTGCTCCAGGTGACCTTTACCTGCGTGCCCAGGTGTCTGTGGAGGACTTTACCCCCCCAGGTGAGCCGCCTCCTCTCACGCGGCCCCGCGGTCATTAAACGGTCATTAGAGGCGTTGCGTGTTTTAAAAAAGTATTATTTAATTTTATATTCTGACTGAAGCAGCAGCTGCAGCATTCCCCCCCCCCTCCTCGACCCTCCACCACCAACAACAACAACAACAACAACAAAAAGCTCCGTCGGCGGTGACCCGTGACTCTCACCCCGGGTTTGACGTCCTCGAACACGGTCGGGTCCTCCGCGGGGGGCATCCTCACCGGCTTCAGCTGCGTGAACACCGCCCGCTCGTCGGTCGTGTGCGGCGGATTCATGGCCAGTCCAACCCTCGCTGCCATCGGGACGCTTCACTTTATCTTCTTTTTTTGGCGACGTATAAAGATATACCTCGCGTTCAACAATGCGCCGTTAGTACATCGGAGAGCTACGACGTTAGTCCACTGCCCTCCCCGTTTCTGCTCTGGAGCCGCAGGTAGGTTTTTACCTGAGCTCAAGTATGGACCCCCCCCCCCCTCCCCTTCCGCAGCGATGCGAGCCAATGAGAGCGCGGCGCGAGTCTCGGGGTCCAATCGGCTGCGTGCAGGGAGGCGGGACTCACCTGAGAGGAAAACCAACTGGAGGACATCAGAAGAAGCGAGTGTCTGCTCGGCTACACGCACGCGCATGCACACGCACGCGCACAGCGATCTCTGCAGTCGTATTTAATACATTTAATGAAATCCATATCTGATTAAAGCCGTAAAACATAAATGAGCTGCTTAGTATTAGTTATTTATTTGTACGCATGTGATTCATTCCTGCTGAATTTAGGCCTTTTACTTTATTTCATCTTTATCAAATAAATAAATGAGACAATAACGAATTATTTCACCAGACTAAAAATAGGTGGGATTCTATTTTCATGACCAGTTTTTATTTTAAAGTAATGTTTTCTGGATCCTCAGAAACCGAGTTGGACAATCTGTAAATAAAAGAAAGTTTGCCAATAAGTTTGTACATTTCATTGCGTGTCACGGCAGGCTGAGCAGAGAGGAGGAGGAGGAGGAAGAGGAGGAGGAGGAGGAAGAGGTCATACCAGCAGCACAGCGTGTTCATTAGAGATGAAATAGAAACACAAACACACACACGATTCAATAGAAACACACACACACATGAAATACACAAGATTCAATAGACACACACATAACATACACACAACATACAATAGACACACACACACACATAACATACACACAAGATGCAATCGAAACACACACACATAACACACACACAACATACAATAGGCACACACACACATAACATACACACACGATGCAATAGAAACACACATTACACACACAAGATGCAATAGACACACACACACATAACATACACACACGATGCAATAGAAACACACATTACACACACACAAGATGCAATAGACAGACACACACATAACACACACACAACATACAATAGGCACACACACACATAACATACACACACGATGCAATAGAAACACACATTACACACACAAGATGCAATAGACAGACACACACACACACATAACACACAAACATGATGCAATAGACACTCACACACATTACACACAAACAACATGCAATTGACACACACACATTACATACATACAACATGCAATAGACACTCACACACATTACACACACACAACATGCAATAGACACACACACACACATAACACACACATGATGCAATAGACACTCACACACATTACACACAAACAACATGCAATAGACACACACACACATTACATACACACAACATGCAATAGACACACACATTACACACACACAACATGCAATAGACACACACACACATTACACACACACAACATGCAATAGACACACACACACATTAGACACACACACACATAACACACATGATGCAATAGACACACACACATTACACACACACAACATGCAATAGACACTCACACACATTAGACACACACACAACATGCAATAGACACTCACACACATTAGACACACACACACATAACACACACATGATTCAATAGACACACACACATTACACACACACAACATGCAATAGACACACACACATAACACACACACAAGATGCAATAGACACTCACACATAACACACACACAACATGCAATAGACACACACACATAACACACACACAACATGCAATAGACACTCACACATAACACACACACAACATGCAATAGACACACACACATAACACACACACAACATGCAATAGACATACATATAACACACACAATATAGACACTCACATACACACACACATGCAATAGACACACACATAACACACACACAACATGCAATAGACACACACACACACATGATGCAATAGACACACACATAACACACACACAACATGCAATAGACACACACACATAACACACGCACAACATGCAATAGACACACACACACACAACATGCAATAGACACACACACACACACACACATGATGCAATAGACACACACACACTAGAGTCGGTCGTATCGTTTGAACTCCGTCTCACACAAACCGGTTCAAACCGGCTTTTGGTTGAATTTAATATTCTTATTATCTTCTCTGTTTATTTGTTTTTCTTCTTTGTTCTTTTGTGTTTTATTGTCTTCACTGTGTTTCTACTTTCTCTCTTGTCGGGATGTTACTCTGTTGTTGCCTAATTGTTTAATTGACTTCTGTCCTTCATTTAAATGACTAGAAATAAACTTTAATGACTTTAATGATGCAGAGAAAACAGAACGTCAAATAAAAAGAAAGATGGCGTCCGAGTCGGAGCGGAGAGAGAGAACCGAGAGGAGAGAGAGAACTGAGAGGAGAGAGAGAACCAAGAGGAGAGAGAGAACCGAGAGGAGAGAGAGAACTGAGAGGAGAGAGAGAACCAAGAGGAGAGAGAGAACCGAGAGGAGAGAGAGAACAAAGAGGAGAGAGAGAACCGAGAGGAGAGAGAGAACCGAGAGGAGAGAGAGAACAGAGAGGAGAGAGAGAACCGAGAGGAGAGAGAGAACCGAGAGGAGAGAGAGAACAGAGAGGAGAGAGAGAACCGAGAGGAGAGAGAGAAGCAAGAGGAGGGAGAGAACTGAGAGGAGAGAGAGAACAAAGAGGAGAGAGAGAACCGAGAAGAGAGAGAGAACCAAGAGGAGAGAGAGAACCGAGAGGAGAGAGAGAACCAAGAGGAGAGAGAGAACCGAGAGGAGAGAGAGAACCAAGAGGATAGAGAGAACCGAGAGGAGAGAGAGAACAAAGAGGAGAGAGAGAACCGAGAGGAGAGAGAGAACCAAGAGGAGAGAAGCAAGAGGAGAGAGAGAACGAGAGGTCACGTTTATTCCCCTCCTCTGATTTCTTTCTCCTCCCCCTGTTCTGTGAAGGGCGGACGCCCAAATGACTAATTATCAACGATGTGGATGCAGCGTTCAGCTCGGCCTCTCATTGTCTAACACACACACACACACACACACACACACACACACACACACACACACACACACACACACACACACACACACACACACATACACACACACACACACACACACACACACACACACACACACACACACACACACACACACACATACACACACACACACACACACACACACACACACATACACACACACACACACATACACATACACACACACACACATACACACACATATATACACACACATACACACACACACACACACACACACACATACACACATACATACACACACACACACACACACACACATACACACACACACACACACACACACATACACACACACACACACATACACACACACACACACACACAAAGGAATTCCTCCAACTCCATTTCTTTTATTGCTTTGATGACACACACACTTATGGGTCGAGTCGAGCCCTCGCGCTGCTCATAGCTGAGAGGCCTCATGGCGCCGTTTTCATCGCCACGGGCGACAGGTCTGATGACGCATCGCCCTCATCCGGCCCACGCCATCGCCCCCTCAGCCGGCCCACGCCATCGCCCTCATCCGGCCCACGCCATCGCCCCCTCATCCGGCCCACGCCATCGCCCCCTCATCCGGCCCACGCCATCGCCCTCATCCGGCCCACGCCATCGCCCCCTCATCCGGCCCACGCCATCGCCCCCTCATCCGGCCCACGCCATCGCCCTCATCCGGCCCACGCCATCGCCCTCAGCCGGCCCACGCCATCGCCCTCAGCCGCCCACGCCATCGCCTCAGCCGGCCCACGCCATCGCCCCCTCAGCCGGCCCACGCCATCGCCCCCTCAGCCGGCCCACGCCATCGCCCTCAGCCGGCCCACGCCATCGCCCTCAGCCGGCCCACGCCATCGCCCCTCAGCCGGCCCACGCCATCGCCCCCTCAGCCGGCCCACGCCATCGCCCCCTCGGTGTCCGAATGTGGCGCCATGTTGTTTTCTATGTATTGGAAGTGGCGTTGTGTCTCTTTGCAGCCGTGTTGCGAGTCTTTGTGGTTCCTTCGTGGTCATTCTGACGTCCCTTCTGAGGTATTTTGTCGAGGTTTGAGTCTTTGCATCTCACTTGCGTCTCTTTGTAGTTGCGTTGTCTCTTTAGTGCGTTTGTGTGTATATTTGTGTTCACGTTGGGTCCCTTTGAGGCATTTTTGCCTCTTCTCGAAGTTCAAGTGAGTCTTAGCCTCTCTTTGCATCTGTTGTGTCGTGGTGTTGTCTCTTTGTAGTTGAGTCTGTGTATATTTGTGGTCACTTTGTGTCTCTTTGAGTCATTTCTGCCTCTTGTCGAAGTTTGAGTCTTTGCTTTTCTTTGCGTCTCTTTGTAGTTGTTCTTGTATATTTGGGGTCACTTCGTGTCTCTTTGCAGCTGTTTTGCGTGGCTTTGTAGTTGATTTGTGTCATTGTATAATTATTATGGTCTTTATTGTTTTGCGTCTCTTTGTAGTTGATTTTGTGTATATTTATGGTCTTTTAGGGTCCCTTTGAGGTATTTTTGCCTCTATTCAAAGTTCAAGTGAGTCTTTGTGTCTCTTTGCATCTGTTATGTTGCGTTGTCTCTTTTTAGTGACTTTGAGTATCTTTGTCTTCATGTTGGTCCCTTTGAGGTGTTTTTGCCCTTTCTCGAAGTTTAAGTGAGTTGTTGCTTCTCTGTGTTGCCTCTTTTTGTAGTTGCGTTGTCTCTTTTTAGTGACTTTGACTTTACTTGTGGTCACGTTGTGTCTCTTTGCAGCTGTTTTGCGTGGCTTTGTAGTTGATTTGTGTCATTTTATAATTGTTTTACGTCTCTTTGTGTCTATTTGTGTCATTTCGTGTCTCACTCAGGTTGTTTTGCCCGTTCCTGTCGTCATTGAAAGTGTCTTTGTGGTCATTTTGAGTCTCTTCCTGAATATCTACAGGAGCCTCTGGCCCTGAGCCCGGTCGGCCCGGTCGGCCCGGTCCTTCATCCATCGGCCCGGTTACAGAGCAGTCTGTGTTGTTCTGTTTGTTCATCTGTTATTTATTAAGCCATTAAACCAGTTAGATTATTGATTATTTTCCCGCCATGTCATCGGCCACAATCAAAGAACTACGATGACCAGAAGCACGCGTTGTTTACCTTGCCAACCGATGTCGGCGCACCGTGTCCACTGTACTCCGCGTAACGGGGAGCATCACCTGACAGGCGCGCTCGTCAAACCTGATCGGGACATCTGTCGCCACCTCGGCAGAAACATACCAGCGGGGCAAAAAAACAGAGCGGTGTGTGATTATGAACCGTGAGAAAACACAGCACGCATGTGGAATCTGTTGATGCTGAATATAATAACAAAACTTTTTTTTCCCTTCTTCACGAGCCGGTCTAGTGCGCCTCACCGGTCGGCATGCATATTTGCGCGGTGTAATTATACCACATTGTGTAACGTGCACGCTGTTAATAAAAGAGCAGGAAGTTCATCTCGGCTCAGGGTTTTCATCCATTTTTCTTGTAAATAAAACCCAAGAAAAGTCTAAAACCAACAATCCGTCAGTCCATGTGGACATATTCATCCGGACCAATATCTGTGATGAAATATCTTGTTTTTCATGTTCCTTCCCACTCGTTGTTACCGAACCCATCGGAAGTCAACACTGATTTGTCTTATGTGTCTGGTGGTCACAGCTGCAGGTATTTGGGTGCATGTTCAACTTCCTGCTGGCGCCAAAGGAAACCCAAAGTCGTGAGGTTTCATCATCCGGGCACCGAGACCCAGACCTGCTCTGCAATGCATGGAGATCCATCCAACGGACCGAATCAAGCCTCCGATGACCTTTGGGGTCAATTGGACCCCATTCAATGTTTAACGTCTCTAAATAAATGGTTGACATCATGTTTTTTGCTTTATATTTCATGACTTTTCCTAATTTATTGGGGACAACTGGAAAAACCTAAAATTCATGATATGTTTTCAATGTCCTTGTCAGGCCGAGATTCCGATCAGGACTCAAATGCTGAGGCGTCAGTGAGCAGTTTACTAATCACAACAAAAACTCTCCTAAGAGGTGGGTAATAACTTTCCAAAAAGTCTCGGTGGCTATGAATGTGGCCTTGGTGAACGACCATGAGACGAAACACTTTGGCACAGGACAGAGGGAAGACGCAGACTATAAGCACATGAGGGTAATGGGGAACAGGTGGAAACAATCAGGGATCAGGGGAGACAATCAGACCGGTGACACATGAGGAAGGGCAAGTGACCTGAAACAAGAGGAGAGTTAGACTTCAAAATAAAACAGGAAGTTACGAGACAAAAACCCCAAGACAAGACAAGCTTCACCACGGTGTGACAGTACCCCCCCCCTAAGGGCCGACTCCTGACGGCCCAGGCAGTTCAGGATGGTCCTTCACAAAGTCTTCGATGAGGGACCGATCCAGTATAAACCGGGATGGGACCCATTGACGCTCCTCCGGGCCGTACCCCTGCCAGTCCACCAGGTACTGCTTGCCCCGACCACGGTTGCGCACAGCTAATAACTTCTTGACCTTGTAGACAGGACCCCCGTCTATTACTTCAGGAGGAGGAGGGGGCGGGAGGGGCGGGACCATGGAGCTCTCCCTGACTGGCTTGACCTGACTGACATGGAATGTCGGGTGGACACGGAGAGCCCGGGGCAGACGAAGGCGAACCGCTGCAGGCCCGATAATCTTGGTGATGGGGAATGGCCCCACGAAGCGCGGTGCCAGTTTCTTCGAGAGGCCTTTGAGGGAGAGGTTCTTGGCTGAGAGCCACACTCTCTGGCCCGGCTGGTACGCAGGGGCGGGTCGTCTTCTCCGGTCGGCGGCCCTTTTGACCCGGTCTCCTTGGCGGATGAGGAGCTGCCGGGCGGCCGCCCAGATACTTCGGCAATGGCGGACCATGGCGTGGGCGGAGGGCACAGACACTTCCGGTTCCTGGTCCGCGAAGACAGGAGGCTCGTAACCATACACACATTTGAAGGGTGAGAACCCTGTGGCCGAGGTGGGCAGGGTATTATGGGCATACTCGACCCAGACCAGGTGCCGGCTCCAGGTTGAGGGGTTCTGGGACACCAGACAGCGGAGACCGGTCTCCAGCTGCTGGTTGAGGCGTTCGGCCTGGCCGTTGGCCTCCGGGTGATAGCCTGACGTGAGACTCGCCGTGGCTCCGATAAGCCGACAAAACTCCTTCCAGAAGCATGACACGAACTGGGGCCCCCGGTCGGAAACGATGTCCCTAGGGAAACCGTGGACTCTGAAGACATGGTTAATCATAATCTCAGCTGTCTCTTTGGCTGACGGCAGTTTGGGTAAGGCTATGAATCTCGTCATTTTGGAAAACCTGTCCACCACGGTAAGAACCGTGGTGTTACCTTCGGAGACCGGGAGGCCCGTGACAAAGTCCATGGAGATGTTAGCCCATGGTCTGGAGGGGATGGGGAGCGGTTGTAGAAGTCCCATCTGTGCCCAGAGGACGTCTTATTCCTGGCGCAGACCGAACAAGCCCCAACGTACTCCTGGACCTCCCGTTCCATGGACCGCCACCAGAACCTCCGAGAGATGGCAAACATGGTCCGCCGAACCCCCGGATGACAGGAAAGCAGCGAGGTGTGAGCCCAGTGGATCACCTGTGGGCGCAGCTCAGCCGGAACAAACAACCGATTCTCAGGGCACCCCCTAGGTGGCGGACTCTCCCCGTTTGCCTGCTTGACCTGCTTCTCTATTTTCCAAGTCACCGCTCCAACCACACAGGTTCGTGGAAGGATTGGCTCTGGTTCCTTGGCAACAGGTTTGGGGTCGTAGAGACGTGACAAGGCATCGGGCTTGACGTTCTGGGACCCCGGCCTGTACGAGAGGGCGAAAGAGAAGCGGTTAAAAAAGAGCCCCCACCTTGCCTGGCGAGAATTCAGTCTCTTGGCTTTACGTATATATTCCAGGTTCCTATGGTCGGTCCAGACGATAAACGGGTGTTCAGCTCCCTCAAGCCAGTGCCTCCATTCCTCCAAGGCCAGCTTGACCGCCAACAGCTCCCGGTTGCCGACATCATAGTTCCGCTCCGCCCGCGACAGACGCTGCGACAAGAAGGCGCAGGGATGCATCTTACCGTCCTGTTCAGACCGCTGGGACAGGACCGCTCCAATCCCCTCATTGGAGGCGTCCACCTCGACCACAAACTGCCGCTGGGGATCAGGCATCGTGAGGATGGGAGCCGTGGTGAAGCGGGTCTTGAGGTGCTGAAAGGCTGCCTCCGCCTCCGGGGACCGGAGGAAGCGCTCCTTCGTGGAGGTGAGTGCATGGAGCGGAGCTGCTATTGCGCTGAAGCCTCTGATAAACCGCCTATAAAAGTTCGCAAAACCGAGGAACTGCTGGACCTTTTTGCGGCTATCAGGTGTGGGCCATTCGGCCACAGCGCGCACTTTAGCCGGATCCATCTGCACCCTTCCAGGAGCTACAATGAAGCCCAGGAAGGAGATGGTGTCGGCATGAAACTCACTCTTTTCTGCCTTCACATAGAGTCTGTTTTCTAACAATCGTTGGAGAACCTGGGACACATGCTTTCTGTGAGTATCTAGATCTGGTGAGTAAATGAGAATGTCATCCAGGTAAACATACACAAACAGGTCTAAGAAATCACGGAGTACGTCATTGATCATAGCCTGGAATACAGCTGGGGCATTGGTGAGTCCGAAAGGCATCACTAAGTACTCGTAGTGGCCGCTAGGAGTATTAAATCCTGTCTTCCATTCATCTCCTTCTCTGATCCTGACTAAATGATAAGCGTTGCGTAAATCTAACTTGGTAAATACCTTAGCCTGTTGCAGTTGGTCAAAAACTGATGTCATGAGAGGTAGGGGGTAACGATTCTTAATGGTGATGGCATTGAGGGGGCTGTAATCGATGCAGGGTCTAAGGGAGCCGTCCTTCTTCCCTACAAAAAAAAATCCGGCCCCTGCTGCTGATGATGGACGAATAAGCCCCGTCCTCAGCGATGACTCTATGTACTCTTTCATGGCTGCCTTCTCCGGCCCGGAGATGGAGTACAACCGGCCCTTGGGAATGGGGGAGCCCGAAACCAGGTCTATGGCACAATCATAAGGCCGGTGTGGGGGAAGTGACATGGCCTTGGTCTTGTTAAAAACCTCTCGGAGGTGGTGGTAGCAGGGAGGTACGGCGCTTAGGTCGGACGTCTCAGAGTCTGTGGTAGAAGTGATGGAAAGGTGATTAATGGAAGGCATGTTAATCCCCTGGATAGAAACAGGTTTGCAGTGGTCCGCACAATCCTGCCCCCACCCCATGATTGTCCCCGTCTTCCAGTTTACGTGGGGGTTGTGCTGACATAACCAAGGATTCCCCAGGACTAGAGTCTGCGAGGGCGATTCAAATAAATATAGGTTCAGGAGTTCCCTATGCTCCTGGATCTACAGTTCCAGTAGTTCTGTAGTGTGCGTGATCCTGAATAGTTCTTTGCCGTTGAGGGTCCTGACCTTGATGGGGCTGACCAGGGGTTCCGATTTTAACCCCAAAGTCTCCGCCAAACCCCAGTCAATTAGGTTCACATCGGCCCCGGAGTCTATGAGTGCCTTAAAGTCAATAGTGGTGGCATGGTGCGTTACCTTAACTGGCGTCAGGCTGCGCCGAGCGAGGTCTGTGGCTTGGCTCACCTCCTGGGGTCTTTTGGCCGGACAGGCGGCGACGAGGTGGTTAGTCTTGCCGCAGTAAAAGCAGCTGCCCTCCTGCTGGCGTCGTCGTCGCTCCTCCGGTGTCAGCCGCATCCTGCCAATCTGCATGGGCTCCTCTTCTCCAGCGATGGAGGAGGGAAGGCAGTGCTCAGGCGGCGAATAACGGGGAACCTGCCCGCCCAGGGCAGGGGAACGTAGATACCTCTCCGTCGTCAACCCGCTGCTCTGTGGTTGCCGGAGCTCACGAACCCGGTTGTCTGTCCGGATGGCAAGCGAGATGAGTGAATCCAGGTCTGCAGGCAGATCCACTGGCAGCAGCAGCTCCTGGATGCGAGTCGCCAGCCCCTTCAGGAATATGTCGTACAGGGCTGTGTTGTCCCACCCACTCTCCACCGCCAGGGTGCGAAAGCGGATGGCGTAGTCGCACACCGAGTCCCTGCCCTGTGTCAGCCTGCTCAGCTCCTGGCCTTTTCCTGTCTGAAGACACTGGGTCAAAAATCCGCATGAGGGCAGTTCTAAAGTCTGTGAAAGAAAAGCAAAGCGGAGAACCACGCGCCCACTCAGCGGTGGCCCAAGCTCTGGCTCTCCCTGCCAGGTGGGAAATCATGAAGGCTATTTTCGACCTATCTGTGGTGAAGGCCTGCGGCAGCTGTTCAAAATGTATCGAGCAGTCAACAAGAAAAGCCCTGCATTGTCCTGGTTCCCCAGAGAAACGCTCCGGGGAGGCCAACTTGATTCCCACCCCGGTCATGGGAGTGCCCTGGGTCGGAGCCACGGCAGCTGCTGGAGCTTCCTGCTCCGCGGGTGGCTGGGTTGGCTGCTGCAGGCGGTCCCCCAGCTCCCTCACCTGGGACACGAGCTGACCCAGCTGAGCCGCCATCGCCGCCTGAAACTCCTCCTGACGGGAGACGCGGGCTTCCTGAGCGTGTAGCATGGCCGCCCACTGGCCAGCCTCTGCTGAGTCCATACTGGCCAAAGTGTACTGTCAGGCCGAGATTCCGATCAGGACTCAAATGCTGAGGCGTCAGTGAGCAGTTTACTAATCACAACAAAAACTCTCCTAAGAGGTGGGTAATAACTTTCCAAAAAGGTTCGGTGGCTATGAATGTGGCCTTGGTGAACGACCATGAGACGAAACACTTTGGCACAGGACAGAGGGAAGACGCAGACTATAAGCACATGAGGGTAATGGGGAACAGGTGGAAACAATCAGGGATCAGGGGAGACAATCAGACCGGTGACACATGAGGAAGGGCAAGTGACCTGAAACGAGAGGAGAGTTAGCCTTCAAAATAAAACAGGAAGTTACGAGACAAAAACCCCAAGACAAGACAAGCTTCACCACGGTGTGACAGTCCTGAACGCAATTTGTTCGCATCGGTGTTCTTTGGGGTCAATTTGACCCCAGGCTGTTTTTTACTGTGTCAAACAAATAAGAAATATCAACTTTTTTATTTATTTAAAAGGCTGTTAAGGTTGTCAACAAACAAACATAAAGTACCTCACACTTAAACTTGGGAAACAATATTAATTCTAATCATTTTCTCTCAGTTTTAATTGCTGGGGTCAAATTGACCCCAAGGGTAAAAGATGTTAGTACATTTGAATGTAACAAGAGGGTTAAAGACGATGCTACAGGCAAAGCTAAAAAGGGCTAAAACAGCTCAGGACAACAGGACTAAAGAGTCAAATCGGAGTCAAATCGATATAAAAAAAAATTAAAAGCAAAAGTAGGTATTTCACAGGCTCTTTACAACCCTTGGGAAACAGCATCTCTATTATTTTGTCCACCAAGAAGGTATTATTTGGCCGTCGTCTGAGAGTCGGAGGACAAACTGGAGCCAGATCCGTCCGCTTTGTGTCTTTAACGATTGGGTTTTAATTACACGTCTCGAAAATAAATGGCGTACGGCAATTTAAACGCGCTGCAATTAAGCAAACGATCGTACCGCGAAGAATGACTCGACGATGACTCTCCGCTCACGAGCTTTGAGCCAAATGTGGAGCTTGCGTTTGCACAATCATCCGTCCATGAGCTCGGTTTCGGTCCCATCGGTTTTGTTAAATATTGCTAGACTCAGTTTCAGTTTTCAATAATAGATGAAAAACGCCTCGAGCAGACGTTTCCCTTTTTTATCGGCCGATGTGCGTTCTGCCGTCATGACTCCCCGCTTGGCTCCGATCCAGCGTCGTTGTCATCGGCTCAGACGTGAACAGCGTGTTCTATGACTCCGGGCTGACAGGTTTTAATAGGTACCTCCAGCATCGAGGTTAATAATCACTCAAATAGATGACAGTCAACTATCATGGCGGTTTGGCACATAACAAAAGATTACAGGTGTTTTCGATGTAATTATCTGTATTCATCTATTGTAATCTGTAAAAATACATGAAATGGTACTAAAATTCAATGAAACAGAAAGAGTATGAACATGAAATTATAATATAATTTTTTTTGCCGATCTTCACGCATCAGATTTAACGTCGCATGTTTGGAACATTCGGTTCTAGACCGATAACTGAAGGTTGTTTGACCCCCTCGACCTTGAGCTCTACAATTTCCTACAACTTCATATTAAATTCTAGTGGATGTATCTAAAATGCACATAAGATGCAGACACGCAAGAGGTCTTCGGTTTGGATGTGGCACTCATAAAATGCGTAAAACACTCTAAAACAACACATTAAAAAGTGTAGCGCGCAATACAGAACTTGCAAAGCTGGAACTTATTATTATTATTTACGATGTTCATTTTGCAAAAAAAACGATGGCCCATTTAGAGTCAAATACACCGTGACATATGCAGAGAAAAAAATAATTAGAGAACGTAAGGACAGAAAAGGAGGGAGGAAGACATGCGAGGAGGCTGAGAGAGAAGACACCGGACACGCTGCATTCTCCTGTCTTTAGAGGGCGTCAGCCGGCTGACGCCCTCGGAGACGCTCGCGGGAGCTTTTGAGTTCAGAGGAAAACATGCGGCGTTGGCCCCGCCCACTTTTCAAAATGAGACATCTACGCCGAGCCGATGGAAGTGATGATGATGATGATGATGAGATTTTTTTCAGATCTCACTTTCTGGGTCAGAATCTCGTTGTTTTTTTACCATGAAGTCAAGGAACCGTTGAACCGGTGTTGAACATGTCTTAAACACACTCATTGAAATATTTTGAAATTCAAAATGTCAACACCACATTGCTATTATATAACAATATAATACTGTTATTATCATGTTTTACTGTTGTGACAGTAAATATTATTTTTAGGTAGAAAATCAACATCAACGAAGTGATCATATATGGTTCCACGGCGGATAAAGGGTTAAAATTGAAGTTGGCTGCGTTTCAGTTGTTGAAGTTCAATCGGATGAAGATGGCGTCATTGGTAACTCGTCGTTGCCAAATAATTCCTTTGGGTTCAACGGCCACTTGAACAGTTGTCACGCGTGACACGTTTTTTGTGTGTGAAAGGAGTTACAGGTGCCGCAATGAAAACGCTGATATAAGGATGGAGGCCTCGTGGCGCGTGTATCCCTCCGACCTCACATTGTACACTGTGCAGCAACAATGACATCTAAAAATACATTTAAATTCAGATTAATTAAAAGCGGCGCCGTATGACCGTATCTGACTTTAAAGCTTATAAAGGATTCTTTGTCCTTCACATAACTCGAGATTCGCCGTCACCTCGTTGATCTGGAGAATGCTTTTGTCTAATGTGGCGCAATTTTTGACAGGTGACAAATTCAATAATTAACAATCTTTAAATAAACAAGGGAACTGGAATCTGTGCAACAAAGTGGGCGGGGCTTCAGGGCTCTGCAGGACTGACCCGTTGTTCTCGGCTCTTACGGACGGACGCTCCGCTTGATCCGACGGAAATATGCAAAACCAACACAAAACGTTACGTAGTGGTCGCGGCTGGAAAATGTGTGTGAGTTACGAGGCGGCGCCGCGAACACAATGGCGATAGAAGGTCGATTATGATGCTTTGCCATAGCTAGTCATGTTGTAAAGAGCAAAACAAAGACTTATTGTTGGACGGGTGGCGAACACAGGACTTTCAAAGGAGACCAGCGTTCGAGTCCCAATAGGGTTGTCCATGACCACGATGTTTTTGCTAAACCTAATTAAATGGCTGTGTTGCCTAAAACTAACCTTACATGATCTGATTATACATAACATGCCACCGCAGGATATACGAAGAGACATTTGAATACTGGATGTACCGACGTCAGAACAAAACTCGTCCGAACCAAACTCGTCAATAGGCTCGCCCTGAAGGGGAACACATTAAAAACATCCACGGGACACCTTGATCTGCACGAGTAAATACGAATACAGTGCCTATCAAGGTTAAATACATGATTAACATCTCAAATACTACTCTTTAAGTGCTTTGAATTGTGTTTAATGAGCTGGTTTGGTCTTGAATGCATCGTGTTTAGCAAACATTACAGGGCGTCATAGTGGTAAAAAGGTACCCAGCATATCCGCCTGTGTGTGTTAAGCAACTTTATTCGACTGGATTTCCGATGCCAAATGTATCCGATAATGTATCCGATATTATAGATTGTGTTATTTAGTGACATGCACGGTGGTGCAGCCTGGAAGCCGGTGATGGACGGTCCGTCGGCTGAAAGGCGGTGTGTTTAATTGTTTTTGGACAAGACAGCGTGAGAATCTCTTTTGTCGTCACGTAATTCGGTTGGTGTGTCGTTATAGAAGGAATGAAAGTGAGGCGTGGTGCTTTTGGACGTTAAATCCGTGGAACCGGTTGATTGTACCTCAACAGCATCACCATTGTGACTCCAATATGACACAACATGACGTCTTTTGATCCGCTGGCAAGTCACACACCGTGACACATCGGATGGCACGAGTCTCGCTTTGGTTTACGAAAAGAAAAGCACGCTTTTAAAATAAAGGCTAGGTCAGATTAGATGTACTTTATTCATCCCCAAGGGGAACTGTATTTGTTGCAGCAGCAAGCATGTTTACAATACATACAATACAGTCAAATTAAATTAAATAGCAGGGTATATTACATTTTAGAGAGGCCTCCTGGGTGAAAGTCCTTTGGTTGAATCCCCCCCTCCCCCCCAACCTCTTCCCCATACCTAGACTTTCGTCGTCCAGGATGAAGTTTTCCCTCAAAACACAATTGCACAATAAAGTGCCGTTGTTAGTTTTAGGAGACCGAGCTGACGGATGAAGAATTAAATGAATTTCATTACAAAAAAAGCTGCATAGGAACCTCTTCAACCTCTTCATCTCCCCCAGAAGACCGAATATGGATCCTGAATGAATCTCCACAACTTCATTGGCATCATATTAGGATATTACGGTTCTGAAAAGGTTGCGGTTATCGCGGTAAATATACTATGATTAGGAAAACTTCTGGATTGTGTCATGATACAAACTCTGGTGCTAAATATCTGTTCATAACTCTTAATCTGCAGAATCCTCCAATACGGACGGACCTAAAGTCAACGTTATCACCCACCTGAGTGTATTTGTGTTGAGTCATGTTTACCTGGTTGGTTTTCATTTGTTTGCTTTTTTAATCATTCATGAAAGAAAATATGATGAGTGGATTAAAAAGATTACACAAGGGGTCAGGCGTGGTGCGAGAGGAACGAAACAACAAGGATCTGATGTTTAATATTAATATTTAACATTCTAATCGTGAAAACACACGCCGGACAATTCAGTGAAGACGCAGGAGCACGCCGTTCTCACCAAACCGTTTCAGAGTGGAGATTTCAGGGATTTCGGATCTCACGAAAACTCGAAAGAACTTAAGCTTGAACTTAAACCTAACTCGCCAGCCAGTAGACCATGCTCACATCAGAGTAGGGAGGCTGCGACTTGTTGCACACAGTGGCTCGCCTCTAAAACTTGAGACTTGAACTCTAGCTTGACTTGACTTGAGACTAAATTTGGACTCTAGCTTAAAGACTTGAGACTAAACTTGGACTCTAGTTTAAAGTCTTGAGACTTGACTTGGACTCCAGCTTAAAGACTTGAGACTTGACTTGGACTCTAGCTTAAAGACTTGAGACTTGACTTGGACTCTAGTTTAAAGACTTGAGACTTGACTTGGACTCTAGTTTAAAGACTTGAGACTTGACTTGGACTCTAGCTTAAAGACTTGAGACTTGACTTGGACTCTAGCTTAAAGACTTGAGACTAAACTTGGACTCTAGTTTAAAGTCTTGAGACTTGACTTGGACTCTAGCTTAAAGACTTGAGACTTGACTTGGACTCTAGCTTAAAGACTTGAGACTTGACTTGGACTCTAGCTTAAAGACTTGAGACTTGACTTGGACTCTAGTTTAAAGACTTGAGACTTGACTTGGACTCTAGTTTAAAGACTTGAGACTTGACTTGGACTCTAGCTTAAAGACTTGAGACTTGACTTGGACTCTAGCTTAAAGACTTGAGACTTGACTTGGACTCTCGCTTAAAGACTTGAGACTTGACTTGGACTCTAGTTTAAAGTCTTGAGACTTGACTTGGACTCTCGCTTAAAGACTTGAGACTTGACTTGGACTCTCGCTTAAAGACTTGAGACTTGACTTGGACTCTCGCTTAAAGACTTGAGACTTGACTTGGACTCTCGTTTAAAGACTTGAGACTTGACTTGGACTCTCGCTTAAAGACTTGAGACTTGACTTGGACTCTAGCTTAAAGACTTGAGACTTGACTTGGACTCTCGCTTAAAGACTTGAGACTTGACTTGGACTCTCGCTTAAAGACTTGAGACTTGGACTCTCGCTTAAAGACTTGAGACTTGACTTGGACTCTCGCTTAAAGACTTGAGACTTGACTTGGACTCTAGTTTAAAGACTTGAGACTTGACTTGGACTCTAGCTTAAAGACGTGAGACTTGACTTGAACTCTAGCTCCAAAGACTTTAGACTTAATTTGGAATTTACCAAGTAAGCCTTGACTTGAACTGTAGCTTAAAGACTTTAGATTTAACTTGGACTTGTGACAAAAGACATGAGACTGGACTTGGATTCTATCTTAAAGACCGAAGATTAGGCTTGGACTTGTGACCGAGAATTTCCTTCAGGATTAATAAAGTTCTATGTTTATTTTCTCCTAGCTCAAAGACTTGAGTATTGACCAAACACATGAGACTAGACTTGGACTCTAGCTTAAAGACTTGAGACTTGGACTCTAGCTTAAAGACTTGAGACTTGACTTGGACTCTCGCTTAAAGACTTGAGACTTGACTTGGACTCTAGTTTAAAGTCTTGAGACTTGACTTGGACTCTCGCTTAAAGACTTGAGACTTGACTTGGACTCTCGCTTAAAGACTTGAGACTTGACTTGGACTCTCGCTTAAAGACTTGAGACTTGACTTGGACTCTCGCTTAAAGACTTGAGACTTGACTTGGACTCTCGCTTAAAGACTTGAGACTTGACTTGGACTCTAGTTTAAAGTCTTGAGACTTGACTTGGACTCTCGCTTAAAGACTTGAGACTTGACTTGGACTCTCGCTTAAAGACTTGAGACTTGACTTGGACTCTCGCTTAAAGACTTGAGACTTGACTTGGACTCTCGCTTAAAGACTTGAGACTTGACTTGGACTCTCGCTTAAAGACTTGAGACTTGACTTGGACTCTAGCTTAAAGACTTGAGACTTGACTTGGACTCTAGCTTAAAGACGTGAGACTTGACTTGAACTCTAGCTCCAAAGACTTTAGACTTAATTTGGAATTTACCAAGTAAGCCTTGACTTGAACTCTAGCTTAAAGACTTTAGATTTAACTTGGACTTGTGACAAAAGACATGAGACTGGACTTGGATTCTATCTTAAAGACCGAAGATTAGGCTTGGATTTGTGACCGAGAATTTCCTTCAGGATTAATAAAGTTCTATGTTTATTTTCTCCTAGCTCAAAGACTTGAGTATTGACCAAACACATGAGACTAGACTTGGACTCTAGCTTAAAGACTTGAGACTTGACTTGGACTCTAGCTTAAAGACTTGAGACTTGACTTGGACTCTAGCATAAAAGACTTGAGATGAAACTTGGACTCTAGCTTAAAGATTTGAGACTTGGACTCTAGCATAAAAGACTTGAGATGAAACTTGGACTCTAGCTTAAAGACGTGAGACTTGACTTGAACTCTAGCTTGAATACTTTAGATTCGACTTGGACTCTAGTTTAAAGACTTAAGATTTGACTTGGACTTGTGACCGAGAATTTCCTTCAGGAATAATAAAGGTTTATTTTTATCGTATCCTAGCTCAAAGACTCTAGTCTTGACTTGAACTTGTGACCAAACACTTGAGACTTGACTTTGACTGGCAGAAAAAGGACCTGTGAGCATCTCGCGATGCAAATCCTGCCCCATGGCTGAGAAGACGGACTCACCGGCTCTCGTTTCGCAGCATGAGGAAGTGAATCTGGATGATCACGAATGGCCAGTGGGGATGATGGGGATGATTGTGTAATTATCGTAATGGGATGAGTGGTACGTTCCTTTGTGGCTGTGCTGTTCCAGTGAATAGTGGGTGTGATGAAACACCAACTTCATCTTGTACTCGGAGGCCTCTTATTGACTGAGGGAGGAACCCGTGAACAGCCTCCGATTGTTCTCAGGAATGACGCCGCCGATACAGTTCACCTTTCTTCCAGGTGAGAGCTGACCCATTGATCCGAGTTCTCTTTGAACGGATCTGCTTCCTCACGTCGGGGACGAGGAGAACGTCTGGAGGTGAGACGACGTCGAGTTCAAGGTGGTGGGAGGAGGAGACCGTGGAGGATGGCTTTGGTAGAAGAAGAGAGGCCGGATGGGAAGCACAAGCAAACGAACAGACGATAATGATTGTTTAAAATATGTCAAATGTGTTTCGGCATGGACCGCTCATCTTATTGATTAGTTCATTAATCAGAATTATTTTATTTCTTGTTTTCCCTTGCCTGAAAACCAATTAAATTCCACATACATGCATACGCTCATACATATACATCTGCCTTCATCTGTGTATTTTGATTCTTTAAATAAAAAAAGCTCACGCACACACACATACAAATTTTTTTTCCAATACTCTGACTTTATGATGTTTTGCCCACTGTTTTGTCGTGTTATATTTATGTATTATCTTTTGTCTTATCATAAAAAACTTTTTAAAAAACAAAAAAAGGGATGGATTCTGGCCCCTGAGCCCCCAGAGCCACAGTTTCAAAGAGACATATTTTTTGGCTTTTTTTTGCATTTCTTTGTAAACGTTTAGCATTTCTTTGTATTTCTTTTACTTTGTGTCTTCTTTTTTTCTCCCTTCGTGGTCTTACCGTGTAACTGTTGAGTGGTTTCGAACTGTTTTTAGTTGTTTCATGTTTTGTTTCTCATCATTTTTCGGTTAGTTTTGCATCCATTTAAAGCTGCGTGTCTCCTTTTGGTGATTTTGCATCTCCTTCTGGTGATATTCATCTTTAATAACTTTGTGACAACCCTAAAAATCATGTTCACGTTAACTTTAACGAGAGTTCCTGGCATCAGCTGCTCGACCTGTCACAGGATTAGGAGATTGATAATGAGACGTTTTTTAATTGGCATTGTAAGCAGCAAAGAGGGAGCTGAAGTTTATAAAAAGTAATTTCCTTTTAACAATTTTGCAACACACAACCATATTATATTATTATCACCGGGAACACTGGCAGGTTATCTTATATACGCCGATGACGCCTCACTTCCTGTAAGGCAACGCGCGGTGACTCATCTCAGAGCCGTGAACCGCCCAGACGTGACGGATCACTTATCACTGCTGCAAGACTTTTATTGATCGTGTTAACAGGAAAATGTCAGACAGTTTACAGGTACCACTGTAAATATGCACAATCAAGAAATGAACATGATCAATCGAATGACGCATAAAGGTAGAATGTAATTAAATATATGCTAAATATATAAGTTTATGGCTTGATAACTCAACATACACACTGTAAAACACAATCAGTACATATAATATGGATTAATTAGCAACATTAACCCTAAAAAGGATTTTCTTTTCTCCTAATAATGTTATTATATAGCAATAACAACACTGACATGTGAATTATTTAGAAAAGTGGTGAACTAACTCAAATGGAGCAGTTTATAGTTTGGGGTAGAAAGTCTGTAATCCCTTAACTAGTAAAGCGTTATGCTTTTAAGGTTGTACTGTAAACGTGCAGACTTGAGGCGGATGTGCTGACATGTAGGAAGGGAACTAAGTCCATAGGTATGGCCATAAATGGAAACTATGAGACTCGTGTATGTGTCAGCAATACAGAGGACAATATGGGGAGATTGGGGAGAAACATTGAAATATATTGCCGGCATTGCGATATATAGCAACTAAATTGGCAGAATAATTGTTGCCATTATACGTTTCTGCAAACCACAAAAAAGCTAAAATGTCTGAACCAAAAAAAAAAATGTCGATAATATGTTCTAACAAAAGCTCTCGGTATAGAAAAGAGATCATTGTTAGTGTTGAAATATTAAAGTAACAACCGTAAATAGGTAAAACTGCCCACAGCGGACTTATAATTACTAAGTAGCACGCGTAAACCTAATGTCTACTTATTTTTAAAAATTATTTTAACATTTATTTTTAGATTGTTCTTAAAATTAATTTTAAAATTAAATGTTTTAATGTATTTTTACATTTATTTTTACATTTATTTTTACATTAATTTTTACATTTATTTAACCAGGAAAGGCCTCATTGAGATTAAAAATCTCCTTCACAACAGAGTCCTGGCCAAGACAGCAGCAGCAGCACATTACACAAAGTTTCAGACAATACAAGATAAAAACTGACAGACAATATATGTAAAAAAGAAATATAATGTTTCTGGACCCCAGCATGAATAAAACCAAAAACTAAGACTCAAGTCATCGTCACCCGGGAGCACACAAAACTACAACCAGATGAACCTTCCTCCGACTCTTTAAATCTATGTTCATGATATTGGGCTGTACAAAATAAACTTGTGGGGTCACATGCGACATTTCGGGAGTTGTTCCTGATCCGATGTGAGGTCAAAGGTCAGGGATGTCGTATGTGTACGGATTGTGAAGCCCGAGTCACTTAGAAATGTCCTTATTTTTTTAAAGAAAAACACTCTTTTTTGATGGATCGTGGAGGTCTGGCTCTCGCGCGACTTGGACCCGTCCGGCCGCCCTTGGTGGACTTTCTCCCGCGTTATCCTCGTGATACTCGTTACCTTTCAATCCCAGCTGATTGACACACTCTCACTTTTTAGTTTTTTCTCGAACTGCCGGAAAAGTTCATTCCAGGTTTGCGGAAATATACGACGGCAACGTTTTCTCCCAGAGGCCTAAACACGCTGTAAAAAGTGATTTTACATTCTAATGACGCTTCTCAGGAAGGGAACTCAGGCGGCTTAAGGCCAAGCACGACGGTGACTCTCACCAGGAAGTTTGAGGAGTAAACGCTCCAACAACAGGAAACAGAAGCTCCATGTGTCACAATATTAGGATTCACCCTAAAATGGACACCAAGTCGCGCAGGCTGTATTCACACGTGTGGGAATACAGCACCTGTGGGTTTACGTTCACAACCGCTCACACACACATGCTTCTCGTGAAGTGTTTGCACCCTGCAAGATATGTGTTTCGCACCCCCCTCAAGTCGCTGATAATTCTGCAGGATGTGTGACCGTATTTGGGCACCAGGAAGTCCTGGAATTCCTTCAGGTGAGACGTGAGCGAGGTTGGTGACATCATCAGAGGGGGGAAAGGAGGGGGTGGTTGTGTGTGTGTGTGTGTGTGTGTGTGTGGGGGGGGGGGGGGGTCGAGCGCACACACACTCTATGCCGCCTTATTTCGTTTCCCGTTGCTCATAATGGGGCCGAGGAAACCCCACACCACCACCCGGCCGCATTGTGCCGCGATTAGAGCTTCAAATCGGGGTCATGCCGTGATAACGCCCCGACGCCGGAGCAACAGACATATTTGTGTCGTCGCTGCAGATTTTAAACTTCTCTAACACGGGGAATCCTTTTGTTATTTTCTTCTTCTACTCGGGTCCCAGCCGTAGATGTAGCGCTCCAGAAAGAAACCCGCAGATTGTTTGGTTGGTATTTTAACCCCTGAAGACGGAGAGCTCCCACCGTATCAAGTTACCTCTCCACCTATCTGAGCGGGAGAAACCAACGACGACGACGACCAGGCTCACAGGGAGGTGGGCTGAACTATTATTAACTCTGCATTGTTGGTGTGTAAAGTGGAGGAAAAAAACCTCCCCACGGACTCCAACATGTGCTGCTTTTGTCTCCCTCTTTGTGCGCCTTCCCATCAGCCACCTGGCTCCCTCATCACCTGCAGTGTGTGTTGAGGCGCCCCGATTCCATATTAGCTACAGGTGGGATTTACAGGTTTTACAGGTTGGGTTACGTGTCCCGGTTAGTATCACGGCACCCAACTGTCAATCAAAGTAGCCCCGCCCCTAAAGCGTCCCCTGCTTCATGGTGTGTGTGACGCTAAACGACCATAATGTACTAAATGATGACATCATGCTGTATAGAAGAAGACTTGAAACTAGAGACCTAGACATAAACTCATGTTTACAATGTTTACTGAGGGACTACATCAAGAGAGAAGTCATTATATAGACTTCTATACAACCAGAGGAGTCGCCCCTGGTGGTCAGGAGAGAGAATGCAGCTTCAACACATGAATATAATACTTCTATACAACCAGAGGAGTCGCCCCCCTGGTGGTCAGGAGAGAGAATGCAGCTTTAACACATGAAGCAGTGGCGGCTGGTGAAATTTTTTTTTGGGGGGGCGCAGTTGGGCGACGCGGTTTAAATAGCACTCAACAATGAGAAGAAAAGAGGTTTTGAGTAGAATATTGTAAAAACCAAAGCTTTATTTCAAGAACACAGCGTGCTCATCAACACTGTCCAATAACAACTATCAACACACTGTAACTTTGGGCATGAGAGGTTCAGAGCAGAATTCTTTAAGAAACATTGGGTTGGGTTTTAGAGGTTTGCAAAATAAAAGAGTTTCACCCTCACATGAAAGGTTCAGAGCAGATGTTACAGATGTGGAGCGGGCATGGAAGAAGTCGGCTCAGATGGTGGATTTTCCCAGCACTTATTTATTCTGCAGAAGACAACAGAACACACATTTGCCTTCTGATCTGTCTCTGCACTTCCACTTCCCTCAGCAATATAAAACCATTGTCCATGGAAGACAGGACCACATTAAATCTAAATAATAACAATTCTCATCAAAACCATGACATGTAACATACAAGGGAAAACAGAGACCCTAATGGACAAAATAAATAACTACATGAGCTAGAGTCATTTCAGCAGAAACAGAAAATTCTAACTTTGAACAAAGAAACACATACCTGCAGAAGACAACAGAACACACACATTTGCCTTCTGATCTGTCTCTGCACTTCCACTTCCTAGACACGCAAAACACAATTTACACAAGGAAAATATCGTCGGGCGCGCGGATGTAGCTAAAACAAGCGGTGCCAAAGTGGCTCAATGAGACCGCCACCAAACGTATATGTTGCGGTCTAAAAAATGACGACAGCTGGGCGCCGTGATCGTATTTGCGACCATTACTGTATGTAACATAAGCGGTTAATTTTATAAAAGAATATAGCCAAAATAGTGCAACATCGTTTTCACTCAACTCACCCTCAGCAATATAAAACCATTGTGAGCAGGGTTGCCAGGTCTGTGTGACAAAACCAGCCCAATGGCCAATCAAAACCAGCCCAAAAACCAGCCCAATATCAGAACTCAAAATATGCCCGTGCCAAACCATATACACTGCTTTTAAAGTCCAACAGCATTGCTATCATTGCCAAATATATTGTAATATCTACAAAGTAACAACATATGTTTAGTTTGCCAGCATTAAAAGCAGTTTTCCCTAAACAGTTATTTCCCCTATGTCCTAAAATGGCCTTGTGTAATTAGATACAGTATATTATCATATCGTGCTGATCTGGAGTCAGTTTGGTAGGATTTGGGTATGAATAAATTATTTCATTTAAAATATGGATTTTTATTTAAAGATATTCATGTAATTTGCATGCAAAATAGGTCTACCCGAACCAAGGACAAAAAAATTCAACAACGCAAACTTCAAAAAAGCCCCGATTCGCAGGGAAAAACAGCGGACCTGGCAACACTGCTCTATGGGCTGAGGAACATACGGGTCTCTGATCTGCCGAATAATCAGATTCGGTTTCATCCGCCAATGTGAAGCCGGTCTTTGCCAAAACGACTGAAATGTTGTATCAATACGCCGTACACACGTGAAGACCAGCCCGAAAAAGGGAGGGCTTCTCTCCGTGATAATGGCGATATATTATATTTTTCACATTAACTTAAGTGGTTGTTGACGGTCTCCACACATTATTTAGCGTCAACACGGTATATTTACTATTTAAATGATTTGGCATATAATGTTTTTTGACAGATTTTTTTTTCTTTTTTCTTCTTCTTTTTTTCATCTCCAAATTTTAAGAGGGGCGGCGCCCTAGCGCCCCCTATGGACGAACCGCCACTGACATGAAGCATAGACTTCTATACAACCAGAGGAGTCACCCCCCCCCTGGTGGTCAGGAGAGAAAATGCAGCTTCAACACATGAAGCATAGACTTCTATACAATCAGGAGTCGCCCCCAGGTGGTCAGGAGAGAGAATGCAGCTTCAACACATGACACATAGACTTCTATACAACCAGATGGAGGATTCAATTCAATTCAATTCAGTTTATTTGTATAGCCCAATTTCACAAATTACAAATTTGTCTCGGAGTGCTTTACAATCTGTACACATAGACATCCCTGCCCCAAAACCTCACATCGGACCAGGAAAAACTCCCAAATAACCCTTCAGGGGAAAAAGGAAGAAACCTGGAGGAGAGCAACAGAGGAGGATCCCTCTCCTAGGATGGACAGATGCAATAGATGTAATGTGTACAGAAGGACAGATTTAGAGTTAAAATACATTCAATGAATATGACAGAGTGTATGAATAGTTCATAGTAGGCATATTCACGATGGAGACCTCCACGATCCATCAGGCAGATGGCGGTGGGGAGGAGTGGCGGAGTCTCAACAGGACAGTGGCGTAGTCATGAGCAGAATTCACGACCCAGACGATCCATCAGGCAGATAGGATCTATGCCGTCTCATAGGGTCCGATGACCCCATGAGACGTGAAGTCAAAAGGACTTCCGGGAGAAAGCAGAGTTTGTGATTGAGAGATGAAAATTCATCCTTAAGGAGAGAAAAAGAGATAGGTACTCAGTGCATCCTAAGCGTCCCCGGCAGCTATAAGCCTATAGCAGCATATCAAGGGGCTGGACCAGGGCAAACCTGATTCAGCCCTAACTATAAGCTCTGTCAAAGAGGAAGGTCTTAAGTCTACTCTTAAACGAGGTGACTGTGTCTGCCTCCCGGACTGAAATTGGAAGCTGGTTCCATAAAAGAGGAGCTTGATGTGTCCGACCTTCTCAAACAGCTAAACTTTTCTCTCGATACAATTTTGAGGCAAATGTTTTTTTCTCGTTCGCCCTTTCATCCACGTGGTTATGAATGAAAACAAAACAATATGTGGACTGAACACAACTTTCCTATAAGAGCTTTTTTATTCTCAGGAGACTCGTCTGCGTGTTACGGCACGGTAATACCTCTAGATGCAGAGCTCAGGGGAAGCAGTCACATGTTATCAACTGATGTATTGAAACAACAGCGATAACAGAGCTGATGAGCTCTTAATTCACAGGAAGGCTCCGCCTCCCACGTATTTAAACAACAAGGGAGGGAGCTGCACACACACACACACACACACACACACACTGTTAATGATCTGAGTGTGTCCCGCAAGGAACAGAGATAAGAACCGTAGATTCAAATGTTTCCTCGTCCGTGGAAGTTGAATCTGGAAATGAGTGATCATTAATGGGCCCTGGTCTCTGGCGGGCGCCGGCGGCCCGAGTCCGGGCGGCGTGGGCGTGAGCTTCACCCGTTACGTGTCACGACAACTCCTCCGTCCCACACGAGCTGCACCATGAAGACGCTGCTGAGAAACGAACAGCGTCCATCGTTCTGTAAAACAACCACAGGACTGATGTCTGTTTCAAGGTCCGCACATGAATGAGCTGCTTAACAGACGTGAGGGGGGAGGGAGGAGGAGAGGGGAGGAGGAGGAGGAGGAGGAGGAGGAGGAGGAGGAGGGAGGGAGGAGGAGGGAGGAGGAGGAGGGAGGGAGGAGGGAGGAGGAGGGGGAGGAGGGAGGAGGAGGGAGGAGGAGGAGGAGGAGGAGGAGGAGGGAGGAGGAGGAGGAGGAGGAGGAGGAGGAGGAGGAGGAGGGCATTTAGTGCAATGATTTGCATTTGTCCTCCTCTCTCATAACCTGTTTTACCTGTTGTGGCAATGTCACCTGGGACAACTGTGTGTGTGTGTGTGTGTGTGTGTGTGTGTGTGTACGTGTGTGCATGTGTGTCTGTGTCTGTGTGTGTGCGTGTGTGTGTGCGTGCGTGTGTGTGTGTGTGTCTCTGTGTGTCTCTGTGTGTGTCTCTGTGTGTCTCTGTGTGTGTCTCTGTGTGTGTCTCTGTGTGTGTCTCTGTGTGTGTGTGTGTCTGTGTGTCTATCTGTGTTTGTGTCTGTGTGTGTGTGTCTCTGTCTGTATATGTGTGTCTCTGTGTGTGTGTGTGTGTGTATGTGTGTGTGTCTGTCTGTATATGTGTGTCTCTGTGTGTGTGTCTGTGTTTGTGTCTCTGTGTGTGTGTCTCTTTCTTTCTGTCTGTGTGTTTGTGTGTCTGTGTGTGTGTGTGTGTGTGTGTCTCTGTGTGTGTGTGTGTGTGTGTGATTTTCAGCACTAACAACAGTCTTAAACAGGTTGTTTTTAGTGTTTTTGTCTCTCAGGTCTCGGAGGTCACCACCACGTCCTTCTCTTCTCTTCTCTCCTTCTCTTGTCTCCTTCTCTCCTCTCCTTCTCTCCTCTCCTTCTCTCCTTCTCTTCTCTCCTTCTCTCCTCTCCTTCTCTTGTCTCCTTCTCGTTCCCTGATGATGACACCCTGGCGCTCCTCTCTGATGACGGATCCTTCACAGACTGATGTTCCAACGTAAACCACCAGGTCGACATGGTGTCTCCATGATGGATGATGTATCTCACATTGTTCTGCAGCCTGCGTGTGGCACCGGGTCACATGATCACACACACACACACACACACACACACACACACACACATGCTGCGCTGCAGAATCCACCGTGTAGGAAGTCCTTCAGTCTCTGCTGGAGGGTTTTAAATGAGTCATGTGACCTTCTCCCCTCCTCATCCACCAGGATGAGGAGGGGAGATGTTGGACGAGAGTCCACAAAGTAAATAACGGTGAGACGGTGGAGCGATCGGAGTCATCGCCGAGGTGAATGATTCACTTTTGACACACATTGACACACACACACACACACTGACACACACTGACACACACACTGACACACTGACACACACACACTGACACACACACTGACACACACACACACACACTGACACACACTGACACACACACACACTGACACACACACTGACACACACACACACACACACACACACACACTGACACACACACACTGACACACACACTGACACACACACACACACACACACACTGACACACACACACACACACACTGACACACACACACTGACACACACACACACACACACACACACACACTGACACACACACACACACACACTGACACACACACACTGACACACTGACACACACTGACACACACACACACACACTGACACACACACACACGCACACACACACACACGCACACTGACACACACACACACACACACACACACACACACTGACACACACACACTGACACACACACACACACACACTGACACACACTGACACACACACACACACACACTGACACACACACACACACACACACACACTGACACACACACACACTGACACTGACACACTGACACACACACGCACACTGACACACACACACACACACACACACACACACACTGACACACACACACACACACACACACACACTGACACACACACACACACGCACACTGACACACACACACACTGACACACACACACACACCGACACACACACGCACACTGACACACACACACACTGACACACACACACACACACACACACACACACACACACACACACACACACACACACTGACACACACACACTGACACACACACACACACTGACACACACACACACGCGGGTGTCAGGGCGTCACGCCGGCGTAACTTCACTCCGTCACGACGCTCTCAGCGTGTCAACAGGAGCACCGCGGACCACAATGGGGGGGATGACAGCCAAGTGACGCTTCATTTGCTGGCAGGCAAATCCCCGGAGACCCGAGATGGTCCTTGAATTTGTTTGTGTGTGTGTGTGTGAGTGAGTGTGTGTGTGTGAGTGTGTGTGTGTGCGTGTGTTTAAGGTTCATGTTAGAAAGAGACGGAGGTGACCAGCGTCTGATTTAAACTATTGACATGAATAATGAAATAAGTGATATTTTTTGGGCTCTATTGTCGCTTTTTTCTTCTTCCGCTTCTTACTTCATGTTGTCAGCTGAACCTTAAAGTACTTCAAGTTCCTCAAAGTACCTAAAATTACTCAAAGTACCTCAAAGTACTCAAAAGCATCTCAAAGTACCTCAAGGTACTCAAAATACCCTTAAGGTACCTCGAAGTACCGAAAGAACTCAAAAGCATCTCAAAGTACCTCAAAGATGAGACGCGACCGGATTAGAAATGGCCGCCTTCCAACCCGCCGCTCTACCTTTCTCCGTGCGGCCGAGCCGGAGCGCCGCCTCGGTCGGTTTCTCCTCCGTGAGACGAGGCGGCGGTGTGGATTTCCCCCGGAGACACGGCGGCGTAGCCGGGAAGCCGATTAGCCGCGGCGTTCACAGCCATCAATAATGAGTGAGGTAATCCGCTCGGCCTCGTTGACGCGGAGCGGACCGCCAGAGACGCGTGAAATGAACCGTTGATACGTTTTTTGTTTACGTCAATTTACAAGAATCTGTTAAACGACACGCAGATGAATGAGCTGGACCGCATGTCTGCTTCAGGCGGAGGAATACCTTCCAATATGTGTACAATGGTGGAGACGATTGCAGAATTAAACCCAAAAAAGGGTCATATATGTACACTAACTTTCAAAAGTTTAGGGTCACTGAGAAGTTTCCTAATTTTTCAAAGTAAAGCACTGTTTTTTTAATCAATGTAGATAACATTAAATTAATCATGAATACACTCTCTACATAGTTAATGTGGTAAATGACTATTCTCTGGTGTGTAATGAAGTCTCTACAGAGGTGTGTAGAGGCCCATCTCCAGTGTTCTGATGGTACATTGTGTTATCGCCTTAGAAGACTAGCGGAGGGGTAGAAAACCCTGGAAAGCCCTTTTTATGTGAGCGCAGCTGAAAACAGTTATGCTGGTGAGAGAAGCTATAAAACTGGCCTTCCTTAGAGCGACAAGCTTGAAGAACTAAATTAATATTTACAATAAAATCATTATTTTTAACCTTGTTAATTTCTTGACTATATTTTATATTCGTTTTGCAATTAATTTGATAAATAAAAGTGAGAGTTTTCATGGAAGACAGGAAATTGTTTGTGACCCCAAACTGTTGAACGGCAGTGTATATATATATATATATATACATATATATATCTATAAATATATATTTATATTTATAGATATATATGAAGGGAAGATCTGCAGGAACACGATCCAGGTTGTAAACCAAAAAAAGTGACAGAACTAATCTCTCAGGAGTTCATCTCGTAACTAACGACCGAGTTGTGACGAGATCGCAGCTGCTCAACTTGTTCAAACGTTGACGAAAACATCGCAATTTGATTTAAGTTTGAGGAAAGTACAGAGTGTCATTACAGTCGAGTCTTTTGTTGGCCTCAAATACTCAAACGGTAGCACGACCTTCGGAGAGTGCAGTCAGTGGTGGTGTGTTCAGGTGCACCTCGGGCCAAGGCAAAAAAAACGTTACGCAAAATGAATACAAAACTCGATGACGCAATGACGATGTTTGGCGGTAGCCGGGCAGCCATTTAAAAAAAATAAGAGAAAAAAACCCTCTGAGGCAAATTTGTAATTTGTGATTTTGGCCAATACAAAATAAATGGAATTGAATTGAATTGAGGGACAAAGAGCGTCACAGCTGTACAGCGCTTCCATCGGGACAGAGAGTTCAGTTGCGGTTGAAAGTGACGTTCTCATCCCCCCGATCCTGTTTGGCAGAATGGACACAATGAAAAGAACAGTCAAAACAAACATCTCCGTATTGTACGTTGATCTAATAATTACCCATTCATTCAATTATCATTTGCATGTAAAGGTAGCAGCTGCCTGAGGGAACCGGCTGACAGTGCAGCTGCATGTTGCAACACGTGCTGGCAAACGAGGAACCGAGCTCAGCACGCAACACACCACGCTCACGGCTTCAAGGAAGAACCCCGATTGGCCGAAATCCTAACAAATCGGGTGATTCTACCAAACTGGCAACCGCGACCGAGCCTGCTGCACAGATCCTCGTCTCTAGAGAAGCTGATTGTCTATATCAGCAGGGCCATGGCAGGAGGCCGGCCCACCAGACAGGAGGCATATTTATATATATATATATATATATATGTATAATATATAATATATATTTATATATAATACATATATTATACAACATATAATATATATATTTTATATTTAGAATATATATGTTAATTCATATATATGTATTATAATATGGATTTATATATTATATATAATATATATATATAATATGTATATATATTAATATATATATATTTTATATATTTTACATAAGTAGTTTAAAAAAAACATATTTATATATAATATATAATACATATATAATATGTATATATATATTACATATATAGTATAAATATATAGTATATATATATATATACGGCCTATATATAATTTGTTGAACTGCTGTCGCTGTGTAGTGTGTATAGTTTGGTCACGTTCAGAGCATCGGCGGTGTGACGGTCTGTTGGAGCATCACACTGTGAGGAGAGAGAGGAGTTTTCCACTGACTTGTTCTCACTCTCTACGTGCGCTCAGTGGGCGTCGGCCTGACATCATCACTGACGCTCGCTCGGCCTTTGAAGTGTCGCTGACTCACACTCAGAAAACGTGCTAACACGCGCCTCCAAACAATGCACATCATACAGATCTGGAGCTGTTACGCATGTGGAAAAAATGACACAGAAAGAGAGAGGGGGGGGGGGGGAGAGAAAAAGAGAGAGAGATCGAGGAGAGTGAATATAGGGGTCTTTTTTGTGCCTTTTCTATCCCCAAACATACATATCTATGCATGAAACGCATCTGTAAAATACATCATTGGCAGAGTGCAGCTGGGTCCTGGACCACGATGGATCCAGGTTTCTGTGAGGATGGGGGGCTCATCAGTCGCTGACCTCTCGGTTGACCTTTTAGATCGCGGAATGTGAGCTTCTTCTGCAAAACAGCTCAAAGATGAGCCGGTTTTTTTCTGAATGAAGGTTGATGAAGCCTTTTTTTCTTTTCAACATTATTTTGATTGATATGGAAGAGAGAGAGAGAGAGAGAGGGTATGTGTGTGCTGTTTGCTCTGCCATTGCTCAGTTTAGTGTGTTTTCCTTTAAGATTATATGGCAACAAAAGCTCCGATATGAAGCGACCTTTGACCGGCTCCTTCTGACAGTCACTGTAAGAGACTGTGACGGATGCTCTGACTGTAAACACACACACACACACACACACACACACACACACACACACACACACACACACACACACACACACACACACACACACACACACACACGTATGCAAACTAAATGACATAAGATATTTTCAGTGAGTTTCCTTTCGGTGAAGTGACTTTTAGTTCCCTCTGGTGTGTGTCTGTCCGGGGCTTTTATTGTGAAAGGTAAGAAGAGTGGCCTCCATCCAGGGATGGATTAACCAACGGGCCTACCGGGCCCAGGCCCAGGGGCCCATGAGCTCAGGGGGCCCCTGGGCCTGAGCCTCCGCGCGTGACGTCGCTGTGATTAACATTGTATTGATATGAATATAATGATATGACACGATGCGCCGTAGCCAGTATATGCTAGGCTTAAGTCCTTCATGTCAGTAACAGGGCCCCAATAGTCCTACTGAGGGATGGATTACCGAACGAGCCTACCGGCACCAGGGGCCCATGAGCTCAGGGGGCCCCTAGTCCAGAGCCTCTGCGTGAAGTAGCTGTGATTAACTTTGTATTGATATGATGATATGACACGATGCGCCATAGCCGGTATATGCTAGGCTTAAGTCATTCATGTCATGGTCATATAATTCGCGTTATGTTGTCTGCTCAGCTCCGGTATCGTTGTTCCATACGGACTGTTTTGTTAGCGATGTAAAAAAATATATATATTTAAATTTTTGCATTATTTATTTTTAGAATTTTTTTTTGTTGATTTTTTTTTTTTTTGCGGGTGGGGGGGGGGGCCCTTGACACGTCCAGGCCCAGGGGCCCGTGGTTTCTTAATCCGTCCATGCCTCCATCAGGTGGTCTGTGCCACATGTGAAATAAAAATCAGAGTTCAGTCACTTTACATTATCCGTCAGACTCAAACGTGATGTCGCTCATCTCCCAACCGCGAGTCACAGCGCCCTCTGCTGGAGAACTCTTATTACGGAGAGAGAGAGAGAGAGACACCTTTTACCAGGAAAACAACAACCTGCAACTCAAGTTTCACGGTGGAAGTCTTAAACACGGTCATCATCATCATCATCATCATCATCATCATCATCATTACTGAAGTGGTTTTACGACGCTAGCCTGGGTTGGTCTGTTTGTTCTATTCTGTCATTGTTGTTTAGCCATTATCATGCATATTGATGAGCACACACACGCATACACACACATGCACGTACCAGCACGCTCACACATACACACTTCTCACAGGTTGAGGAGACGAGGTGTCAGATTTCCTCCCGTAAACAGATGTGTGTGGACCAAGATGGATCAATGCATGTGTGTGTGTATGTGTGTGTGTGTGGGTGTGTGTCTGTATGTGTGTATATATGTGTGTGTGTTAGAGAAAATCAGAGCTGTCTAATGACCCCTCCAGAGAGACCTCAGCTAATCCCCTGCACCTCTGGGACACACACACACACACACACACACACACACACACACACACACACACACACACACACACACACACACACACACACACACACACACACACACACACACACACACACACACACACACACACACACACACACACACTCATGGGGGTGCGTTTGGTCGCGGCCTGGTGAGGGCCGGGTGGGTGGGGTCTGTGGGAGCAGGTCAAAGGGGCTTCAGAGGAGATGCGGTCGAGGGGTGGGCGTCGTCTCTGAGGATTTATTTTCAAAGTCTGAGCTTTTTAATTGATTTCTAACCTTTCAAGGAGAATTCAGCTCATGACGCCTTTTGGGGGAAAAAACTATACAACCAGAGGAGTCGCCCCCTGGTGGTCAGGAGAGAGAATGCAGCTTTAACACATGAAGCATAGACTTCTATACAACCAGAGGAGTCGCCCCCTGGTCGTCAGGAGAAAGAATGCAGCTTTCACACATGAAGCATAGACTTCTATACAACCAGAGGAGTCGCCCCCTGGTGGTCAGGAGAGAATGCAGCTTTCACACATGAAGCATAGACTTCTATACAACCAGAGGAGTCGCCCCCTGGTGGTCAGGAGAAAGAATGCAGCTTTCACACATGAAGCATAGACTTCTATACAACCAGAGAAGTAACACAAGTTCAGCAACACATGTACATGTCTGCACGTTGCATTCATGGTCTTTTCAAAGACACAAACACCTCATCATAAAACACTCTCTAAAGATCTAAATGCAGAATATCATCAAGACGTTTAAATAATCCCAAAAGCACTCGACTCATCTGCAGAAACATTCGTGTGTGAGGACAGATTCCTGATATGAAAGAGATCCAACACGAGGACCGGGTTCACGTGATTGATCTCTTCCATCCGCAGATGAAAGGCCAGACGGTGGTTTTCCAGAGACGTCCGAGTCTCCTGAACGAGGCGAGGCTGACGGCCGGAGCGCGCTACACGGGAACGCCGTCTCTCCCGTTAAGTTGCGATAAAGTATGAAAAGAAACAAACGATAACTTCTGTTTTCTGACAAAAGCTCCGCCCCCTTCACAGCATCACCCGAGGCTACCTTCAGCCTCACTGTGCATCAGCAGAGCTGTAGGAGACCCGCGCGGCCGCCAGGGGGCAGCAGAAGCCAGAGCTCCTCACCAGGTTCACTGTCAACAGATTCTACTTAAGAGACAGCTTCTTCTTCTTCTTCTTCTTCTTCTTCTTCTTCTTCTTCTTCTTCTTCTTCTTCTTCTTCTTCTTCTTCTTCTTCTTCTATTTTTTCTTCTTCTACTTCTTCTATTTATTCTTCTTCTTCATCATCTTCTTCTTTGTCTATTTTTTCTTCTTCATCTATTTATTCTTCTTCTTCTTCATTTTATTCTTCTTCTTCGTCTATTTCTTCTTCTTCTTCTTCATCTATTTTTACTTCTTCTTCTATTCCTTCTTCTTCATCATCTTCTCTGTCTATTTCTTCTTCTTTATCTATTTCTTCTTCTTCTTCTTCTTCTTCTTCTTCTTCTTCTTCCTCCTTTTACATATTCAGGGGACGAGATATTCGGGGCTAATTGGCACCTGTGGTTCTCTTAATGAAGACGGAGGCAGACGGCAGGAGCCCGGAGAGAGCGGCGGAGGAGTGACACCACCTCCCCGTAATTAAGACGCAAGCGTTTACACAGAAACCCACACGGATATGCAGATATAGACACACACACACACACACACACACACACACACACACACACACACACACACACACACACACACACACACACACACACACACACACACACACACACACGAGGGCCCACTAATGAGCTCAACAACCTGTTCTAATCAAAACATCATCAAGCAAATTAACCAGAGAATCTGTCACAGGTAAATTATTTTTTCTTCTTCTTTCTTGGCACTGAGCCACCTCTTGTTGCCGGGTAAAGTTCATTTACACAGCGCTTTAAAGATAACAAGTTCATTCAAAGTGCTTTCGGGCCGCAGCTGTCGTTCCCATCAATTAAATTATTAATCGGACAGAAAGTACTTTGACTTAATCAAGAAGTAATCGTAAATATATAAAAAATAATTCATAAGAGTAACCAAACTAATTGGTTTTTGGAAAATCTAAATTATTGATAATATTGCATGTACATCTGTTTTTTCCTCTGTTCAAAAAGCTTGAGACATTAATAATAATATATAATGTTAATTATAATAATACAACATTTTGTAAATATGATTGTCATCTGTATGTGTACAAAAACTAAAAGTTTATTAATGATTCTATTTTTTATTGATTTTCAATGCAACGGGTATCTGCAAATAATTTGCGTCAATGCTTTTTTGTGTGAGCGAGTTTGATCTCATTTGCCGTAAAAATACGGGAAAAAGTTTGTCATATTTAAAAAGACGTAATTTAGAAACTAGCGGATATGTTCACACGTGTTGACACTAAAAACAAGGAGTAACTTTTCCTAAAGATATCATACAAACTGTTGCACAAGGACACATTTGATATTAATATGCACAATACATCATTCCAGAGTAAAGCGCTATGAAATGCACCCTGGAGAAATTCCATCTGGACCTCCTCTCCCGATCCAGAAGGGTAAGTGAACGCACCGCCGCTAATAATACAGAATAATCCAGATCTGCGATATACATATATATATATATATAATTATACATAAATATGTATTTATATATATATATCTGTATATATATATGTATATATATAAATATATATTTACATATATATATACATATATATATAAACATATATATAAATATATATATATATTTATAAATATATATCCGTACATATCCATATATCCATATATATATATATATTTATATATATATATATTTATATATATATATATAATGTTTTCCAAACTGGCCCCGCTCGCCGCCCTAACTCACTCTGTGGTTCATTAGGATGAAGGTCTGTGAAGAGGCTTCATTAAAATTGCATCCAGCGTTTCCGCAGCTGTAATGAAAGTTAGCGCTGGGTGTCGAAACCTCTCTCCCGTTAACCAAATCCGGCCGGAGAATTCATTAATACTGTTTCCTGCAGCTTCTGCACGTGCTCGTTGAAGATCACAGTGGTCTTTGAATGCATCGCCTCGAAAAACATCGTTTCGTAGGTTTCCTGTGTTTTTTCATTCATGCTTTCCAGTTCTGATTAATATTTCAATATATTAATACATTAGTCAAATTGGTGGACTGGCCCTTTAAGAAATCGCTCTCTCCTTCTACTTCTCGGTCCACGGGGTGATTTTGCTTTATCTGCACTTCTGGTGGTAATCTGTAGCGTCGCCATCTTTCTGTAGCGGCATTAATAAAATCCATATCGTGAGGAATATGGAGAATTTTTCTTCTTCTAACTTAATAATTAGGCGTGTACAGGTGTACAGATGTGTAGGTGTACAGATGTGTTGGTGTACAGGTGTGTAGGTGTACAGGTGTGTGACGTAGAGTCGATAAGAGGGACGAGGCTGATGCCTTTTTTTGGGTCTTTTATCAAATCAAAGCTTTCATTGAGGATTTAAAAAAGTGTTGTTATTAATTATTAATAATTAATATTATTATTATAATTATTGACACCTTCAGATCCAGTTTTCTAGTATTTAAAAATAAATAAAAACATGCTGTGATTTTTGGAAATATATATTTTTTCAATTCCTGTTGACTCAACTTGTTATTATAATTTTTTAACATTATGAAAGAAGCTTTGAACTATTCGGAGCAGCCCTGGTAAATAAATACATTTTATATGAGGTGATCGGTCGTATGGGTTTGAGTTATTCTTCTCGGTGGGGATTGATGTACCGTAACAAGTTTAAAAGTCATTACCTAACGTAATGTAACTTATATCGGCAACATCACCGAACACCGCAGCTCCATCGCCTCCGAACGCTCTTCGGAGAGGAAGACATTTGTATTTTCTGGTTTTCTGGATCCCCTAAAATGTTTGTTTTACTTTGAAAGGGAAAAAAAGATCACTCGACGTCCCACGTAGATGACGGTCCATCGGTCCATCCATCCATCCGTCCATCGGTCCATCGGTCCATCGGTTCATCGGTTCATCGGTTCATCCGTCCATCCGTCCATCGGTCCATCGGTTCATCGTTCCATCGGTCCATCCGTCCATCCGTCTATCCGTCCATCCGTCCATCCGTCCATCCGTCCATCGGTCCATCCGTCCATCCGTCTATCGGTCCATCGGTCCATCGGTCCATCCGTCCATCCGTCCATCCGTCCATCCGTCCACCGGTCCATCCGTCCACCGGTCCGGGGTCTGAAGGGTGTAGAGTCACTCCTCCTCCATCACCACCCGTCCTTCTCTTTCCTGTTCTAATAGTCGGGCATGCTTTGCCGCCCATTAGCATCACATCCATTAGTCTGCCTGCTTCCCCCAGACCACCACTCCCCGCCTTTACTACACCTCCGAGACACGCGCACACTTACAGGCAAAAAGCACAACACACACACACACACATGTGCAGCGGCTTGCACACAGACACGCACCGGTACGGCAAGAGGAAGAGAAGAAGTAGGAGAAGAAGGAGGAGAAGAAGAAGAAGAAGATGAAGAAAAAGGAGGAGGAGGAGGGAGAGAAGAAGTAGGAGAAGGAGGAGGAGAAGAAGAAGAAGAAGGAGTAGGAGGAGATGGAGAAGAAGAAGGAGAAGAAGAAGAAGGATCAGGAGGAGGAGTAGAAGAAGAAAGAGAAGAAGAAGACGGAGAAGGAGAGAGGCAGCAAGAGGAGCTTGAAATGGAAATGGGGGGAGAAAAGGGAGGGATGATGAAGAGGAGGAATAGAGGAGCGGACAGACAGAAGTGGAGAGCAGTGAGATCACAGCATCATTATTTCATCGTCTGGAGGCCGATCCTCATCAAGCTTCACACAACGTCAAGCAGTCACTCAGCATCAGTGTGTGTGTGTGTGTGTGTGTGTGTTCTGGGGGGGGGGGCGTTGGTACACTTAGGATGTCCACACGGTGCTGTGTATCTGTCACTCATGGCCTCGGGGCAACAGAACAGGTAGCACTACGGCTGAATTACACAAAGTAAAGAAAAGAAAGAAGATGAAATATTAAAGCGAGTTCTCCTCCGGCCGACCCGTCACATCGGCAAACGGATCCAAAGAGGTCAGGCCTTCAAGAGGTCAGAGGTCGGGGAGCACAGACGATGAGGAAGAGCCAGGCGACTTGCCCGTCCCCTCCCCCGCCTCCTCTCCCTCCCCCAGTCTGAAGTGCACTCTGAGTTTCAGCCGTCAGTTGTCGCGGGGCGGGAGGATCCCGAGAGGAGATGAAGGGTGGCCGTTGGAGGCGTGGCCTGCTGGGAGTCTCCTCCGCCGTTGTCAGGACGACGACGCGACGACACCCTCGGCTCTCAGCGCTCACGTGCGAACGCACATGCTCCCCTCCGGCATGAAAGAAAGATGACGGACATGAATGATGCATCGCACCGGCCCACAGAAACACTCACCGACACGGAGCTGAGGATACCGGGCTGCTGTCTGCGGCGGAGAGAGAGACAGACGGAGAGAGAGAAAGACGGAGAGAGAGAAAGACCGAGAGAGAGAAAGATGGAGGGAGAGAAAGACGGAGGGAGAGAAAGACGGAGAGAGAGAAAGACGGAGGGAGAGAAAGACGGAGAGAGAGAAAGACGGAGAGAGAGAAAGACGGACAGATAACTGACGGGTCGCCGGCAATTTATTACTTTTTTAAAACGAGTTTAACAAGCGAGGACGGCAGCTAGGTGACACGGTCGTAGCGTATAACATCGTCTGATGAGTATTTGAGATAGTTACGTGGTTATCTGTTACGCCACCTTGTTCCTTTACCTTTCCCTATAGTGTTACGCTACAGTGTTACACTACAGTGTTACACTACAGTGTTACGCTACATTGTTACGCTACATTGTTACGCTACATTGTTACGCTACATTGTTACGCTACATTGTTACACTACATTGTTATGCTACATTGTAATGTCACATTGTTACGTCACATTGTTACGTCACATTGTTACGCCACATTGTTATGTCACATTGTTTCGTCACACTTTTATGTTACATTGTTACGTCACATTGTTACGTCACATTGTTACGTCACATTGTTACGCTACATTGTTATGTTACATTGTTATGTTACATTGTTACGTTACAGTGTTACGCTCCAGTGTTACGTGACATTATTACGCTACATTGTTACGCTGCATTGTTACGCTGCATTGTTACGCTGCATTGTTTCGCTGCATTGTTACGCTGCATTGTTACGCTACATTGTTACGCTGCATTGTTACGCTGCATTGTTATGCTCCAGTGTTACGCTCCAGTGTTACGCTACATTGTTACGCTACATTGTTATGCTGCATTGTTACGCTACATTGTTATGCTCCAGTGTTACGCTCCAGTGTTACGTGACATTGTTACATGACATTATTACGCTACATTGTTATGCTGCATTGTTACGCTGCATTGTTACGCTACATTGTTACGCTGCATTGTTACGCTGCATTGTTACGCTACATTGTTACGCTGCATTGTTACGCTACATTGTTACGCTACAGTGTTATGCTCCAGTGTTACGCTCCAGTGTTACGTGACATTGTTACGTGACATTATTACACTGCATTGTTTCACTGCATTGTTACGCTACATTGTTACGCTGCATTGTTACGTTACATTGTTACGTGACATTATTACACTGCATTGTTTCGCTGCATTGTTACGCTACATTGTTACGCTGCATTGTTACGCTGCATTGTTACGCTACATTGTTACGCTACATTGTTATGCTACATTGTTACGCTACATTGTTACGCTGCATTGTTACCCTGCATTGTTACGCTGCATTGTTACGCTACATTGTTATTTCACATTGTTAAGTTACATTGTTACATCATATTGACACGTTACATTACATTGTTACTTTACATTGTTCCGTCGTCATTCCGTTACATTGTTACGTTACTTTTTGGTTGCGTCGCGTTGTTGCGTCGTTACGTTATACTGTTAAACTACAGTACGATATGTTGTACGTTACATTGTTCCTGACACGTCAAAGTCATGGAGTCGACTTGTTACGATATTATTTTCAGATAAACCACAAACTGTTTTCAAACCCTTCCTTCCTTAAACCTAACCAATAACTCTACAACTGTAACCACTTGGCATTGAGTGAGTAATATCAGACTGATATGAACCATATTCATGTCACATGCTTTTTCTCATGAAACTTCAACATTCAATGTATTCGGTGTGTTTTGCAGATGCCGACGTACAGCGTACGTGTGTCATGTTGTTCAGATACGTCTGAACATGGATAACCATCCAGAGTCAATTACTGCTTTGCAGGCAGACTAAAAACGTAGATGTCCTCTTTCTGTCGGATGGATCACGAATGAGAGTTAAAACAAACGCATGAATGGAGAGAAGGGAGCATCGGTGCATGAGGAATAGCAAAGGTACCTGGATAGTGTCTATTTTGTTTTTTGGGGGTTTTGTTTTGTACTTTTTTTGAGTTTCAAGGCAAGATGTGAAGTCAAAAGAGGCTAAACCAATTTCTAGCCACATGTCGTCAACGCTTCTGACACAGAATGATATTATCCCCAACCCTTCGAATCACTGGGCTCTTCTTCACAGAAATCCAGGAAAGCAAGGCTTGAGAAGACACCTCTGATCCTGGTCGCCCAGACGGCCCTCTCGCCTCACGGCCCCGGGGCTTTGACTCCACTCATTATTCACCTGCCGCTGGGGGCATGACCGGCAGGAGACACAAGGGTTCATTCATAGTGTCAGGCAGCAGGGCCAGCACCACCCACCTGCTCCACCCTCTGGTTCACAACATTAAAGAGGAGCCCTCTATCTACGAACCGTAAGCCAGCCAGACAGAGAACGTCTCGGTTGCTAATGTTACCGTTAGCTAGCCGCGGTCCTTACCCAACATCGAACATTAGCATATCTTCTACATTACCGTCTTTCTAGTGTCCCAGCTGCTGGCCCATCTCAAACCACATATTGAATTTCATGAGGTTGTAGTAGACGTCATTGTGAGAGGATGGAGGGAGGGGTGGTACCATCGAAACACAATGTCCCCATAATGGACCCCAAACAACCTCCCAGTTCACCGAGGGCCCGTCGCTCTGAAGACACAGCAGAAGCTCATCGTGATGCAGACACACAGGAATGTGTATTCATGACATCAGTTGGAAGAAAATATTTCTCTGGTTTAAACGTCTACAACATCAAAATGTGTCAGAATACCCCCCCCCCCCCCCATCCGCATGTTCTGCAGAGATTTTTATGAAAAACCGTGGAAATCTGTTTTGTTGTTGTTGTTTTCTGTTATTAGTGCAAGACATGAAAATGATATGAGCGGAAGACGACGGGTTTTAATCAAATAAAACAACTTTACAGGGTTCGGTTTTTATTCGATTTCTCGACAGAATCTTGCGATCACGGTTTTACATATTTTAAACCCTCTTGTTGCAGATATTTTATGAACAAATGTTTCTAAAGACATAGAAAAGAAGGAAGTAATCCTCTCCGTCACATACGTGTAATTGTGTAATTTACTATATCGATCCATCGTGCATTGGGTTAGGGGTTTAGGAATCAATTTTCATAAATATCCATAGACAAAAAACGTTCATGTGAAAGGCTTTAAATCCATTTGGTTCCTTTTAAACCACTTATTATGATAATAATATATATGTATATCCACATAGCCCTTGATAGTTATATTTGGGGTCCTCTGCAAGCATTTGCGAACACCTTCCAATAGCTTGATATTTATCATATTTGCTTTCACAATTTTGACGTCACAAGCGATATTTTTTCGAAAAAAGGGCGTCAGAAAAATCAAGAATTCACGAAAAAAGACAAAGCATGAAAACACACTGAGATATTACGCAATGACCTTAAAAATAACTCTTATTTTTATTTAAACGTGGGATCAAACCCCATGGGTATCGAGCCGCCGGCTGCCAACGTGACTTTAAGAACAGATTCATGTTGCCTTCAGAAAAGATTTGACGTGAATATGAACTGGACCCCGCCGAGGCCTCGCCATCGCTCTCCGTCTCGCTCTCCGGCGCTCAATCGATACCAGATAAAAACCAAATGACCGACTCCACAGCGACCAACTAAGTGGTGTAAATTGATTGGCTGCCCACCCTGCAGCATTGTGTATGTAAATGTGTGTCTGTCAGTGCATGGATGTGTGTTTGAGAGTGTGTGTGTGTGTGTGTGTTGCCCTCGGGGAGTGTGTGCTCTGTGATCCAGGTAATGCAGACCAGAGAGTGAACAGGAGAATAAACGAGAGGCGACCGCTCTCCATCCATCTTCTCTCTCTCTCTCGTGCTGACCTCGCTCGTCCCGTCTCCCGTTATTGATCGGTGGCGTGACGCCGTGTTGTGTTCGTGACAACGTGGTGACAAGACTCCACAGGGGACACGTCAAAGATACCGGGAGATGAATGCTGGTCCTCAGGAGCGCCGTTTCACGGTGAATCAGAGGATTTAATAAAATAAAGTAAATGTGTGTGTTTTGCGTTGAGCGACTTTAGTAAAGATATTTTATTAAAGTTCTTCCGCAGAGGGAAATTAACTTTAAATATACAATATTTGGTGGAATGTTGAACATTTACTTTGAAAACTATAATGACCTCTAAAAATATATATGTGAATGTAATAGTATTACAGTATTATATTATATATATACATATTTAAATATGTATGTACATATATAGATATTTATATATTTAAATATGTATATATATTTATTTGAATATATATACATATATGTACAGGACTGTCTCAGAAAATTAGAATATTGTGATGAAGTTCTTTATTTTCTGTAATGCAATTAAAAAAACAAAAATGTCATGCATTCTGGATTCATTACAAATCAACTGAAATATTGCAAGCCTTTTATTCTTTTAATATTGCTGATTATGGCTTACAGCTTAAGAAAACTCAAATATCCTATCTCTAAATATTAGAATATCATGAAAAAGTATACTAGTAGGGTATTAAACAAATCACTTGAATTGTCTAATTAACTCGAAACACCTGCAAGGGTTTCCTGAGCCTTGACAAACACTCAGCTGTTATAAATCTTTTTTTTACTTGGTCTGAGGAAATATTAAAATTTTATGAGATAGGATTTTAGAGTTTTCTTAAGCTGTAAGCCATAATCAGCAATATTAAAAGAATAAAAGGCTTGCAATATTTCAGTTGATTTGTAATGAATCCAGAATGCATGACATTTTTGTTTTTTAAATTGCATTACAGAAAATAAAGAACTCCATCACAATATTCTAATTTTCTGAGACAGTCCTGTATATAGATGTATATCTATATATAAATATAGATTTATATATATGTATATATACATATATATATACGTATAAATATGTATGTATATACATATATATACATATATATACATATATACATATACTGTAAATAAGTATATATACGTGTATATATATACAAATATATATACATACATATATACATGCGTATAAATATGTTTATATATACATATTTTTACAATAATATTACAATAATATATACATACATATATATATATATATGCGTATACATATGTATATAAATACATACATACGTATATCTATATACAGATGTATACGTGTATACATATGCATATACATACGTATATATTTATAACCGTATACATATATTCATAAATATATATATATATACATATACAGTATATATATGTATAAATATCTTTATATACTATAACAATCCTGTTGTGTTATTATTCATATTATTAGTATTGGGGTTTCTTTCATTTTGGTCACAATGAAGAAACTTTCAATTTAAATTAATTCAATTAACATTATAATAATATCAAAATGTTTTTTAAATTCATTTTCCCAAAAGCGAAACTAGCTGTAACAACAACGACCACTGCAGGAAACAGCACTTTGTCTTTCACTTATAATAATATTTAATAATAGTGGTAGTGATGATTATTTGTTATTATTATAGCCAATGACAAGATAACAAGAAGGTTTTCTCTGAGGAGAAGATAATCCACTGTTTTTGGTCATTTTCTCTCCAATTCATTCTTATTAAAAACAAAATCTTTTTTGTCTGACTGGATTCAAACTACAGACCCATCCTTCATCCCGTCTGGGAGACGTTCCCCGTCCGCCGGGTCAATAGCGGTCGCTTGTAATCTGCCCCGGAGCCTTTGAGCAACGGACTCGGCTCCCGGCCGTCACGCCGATAATTAGCGACGCTGATTCACATGATCCATCATGGCGCCGCCTCGCAGAGGGAGGCCGGCCATCTATCAACGTCCGAGGGGACGGTTTCTCAAACCGTGGGGCCGGGGACTCGGAACGGGACGCCGCGGGCGGGGGGGCGTCGACTCGAGTCAGCAGGAAAAACGCTCAAGCTATTAAATAAAGCTATTTATGTAAAAGATGCTTAAAGCTCGTTGAGGTCTTACAGCTTTTTGAAGGTATTGGACATTTAACTTTTAGTAAGATGACAACTTCAAAAGTGTTCCAAAGTAAATGAAGTAAACAAAGTGAACAAAGTAAACAAAGTAAATGAAGTAAACAAAGTAAACAAAGTACACAAGTTTGCTAGGAGGTAAACGGTGTGTTCTTCCCCCGATCGGTAACTCATTGATCGTCGCGCTGCGTCTGGACTCCCGCGGGTCCAACGGCTCCGAGGCTTCAGCCGGTTTTACGGCACGGCGAGCGGCGTCGGGCCGCCGGTTATAAAAGAGGCACATTAAATGAGGACGAGGCCGCGGCTAAAGATCCACGATGCATTATCCACCAGGCCCCAGGCCAAGGGACACTCAGGAAGTACAGGAACACACACACACACACACACACACACAGACAGACACACAGACAGACACACAGGCACACACACACACACACACACAAACACACACACATACAAAAACACACAGACACACATACACACACACACACACACACACATACACACACACATACAAAAACACACACACACATACATACACACACGCAGACACACACACATACACACAAAGACCCACACAGAAACATACACACACACACACACACACAAAAACACACAGACACACACACACAGACAGACACACAGACACACAGGCACACACACATACACACACACATACAAAAACACACACACACATACACACACACAGACACACACACACAGACACACACACATACACACACGCAGACACACACACATACACACAAAGACCCACACAGAAACATACACACACACACACAAAAACACACTCACATACACACACAAACACAGACACACAGACACACACAGACCCACACACACATACACACATATACACACACACATACACACAAACATACACACATATACACAAACACACATCCAAAAAAAACACACACACACATACACACACACAGACACACACACACATACACACAAAGACCCACACAGAAACATACACGCGCACACAAAAACACACTCACATACACACACAAACACACACACACAGACACGCACAGACCCACACACACATACACACATATACACACACACATACACACACATATACACACATATACACAAACACACATACAAAAACACACACATATACACACACATACAAAAACACACACATACACCCCCACACATACAGACACTTACACGTACACACACACACACACATATACAGACATACACACACACACATATACACACACGTACACACACACACATATACAGACACACACACATTGGTGACAGACAATCAGAAGGCTCATCCGTGTGTTACATGCCGGGTTCATTCGAATAAAGAGACCTGGTCATGTGTCTTTTTATTTCGGCCTTTACTTTTTTTCTTTTTTAATACAATGAGATACACATTCCCCCACCTGAGTCCAACATGTCCTCATACGGTTGTTGACCTCTGACTGTACATGCTTTCAACTTTGATCTTAAGCACCCCCGGGGTCCGGTGACACACACACACACACACACCTGAAGGACGCGCACACGCCCAGAAACCAACATCTGGGAGCGCCGCACAAAGCCGAGCCGCGTGTCCGAGCGCCTCGCCGGGGAAACAATGACTAACAGCACACACACGCCGGAGGAAAGGGAGAATCTGTTGTTCAAATTCAAAGAGATGGAGAGATTTGATCAGGGAAGCCGTTAGCCGTTAACCGTTAGCCGTTTACCGTTAGCCGTTAACCTGTAGACTTGAACTAAGTTGTCTGGTGCATCAGGGGGATGAATATCATACCAGTAAAACATCCAGATATCTGTGGTCTCCGTGGTTCTACTGGGTTTAAACCTTCTTGTAGTGAGGCGACTCCTCTGGTTGTATAGAAGTCTATGCTTCATAAGTTAAAGCTGCATTCTGTATACTGACCACCAGGGGGCGACTCCTCTGGTTGTATAGAAGTCTATGCATTATGTTTTAAAGCTGCATTCTCTCTACTGACAACACCAGGGGGCGACTTCCCTGGTTGTATAGAAGTCTATGCTTCATGTGTTAAAGCTACATTCTATATACTGACCACCAGGGGTTGACTCATCTGGTTGTATAGAAGTCTATGCATTATGTTTTAAAGCTGTATTATCTCTACTGACCACCAGGGGGCGACTCCTCTGGTTGTATAGAGGACTATGAGAGAATGTCTCTACTTCTCTCTTGATTTGAGGGGATGATTTAGGGCGGGGCTACAAGGTGATTGACAGGTCTCTGAGACGTATTCTATTGCTTTTATATGTTGTAAACAAACATGCGAATGCATCTCTCACTCCATTGTTGTCCGGAGGCCAATTTTTAAAATCTCTCTGCTTGCGTTCATTTGAACAGATGATGTGAGTGAAAGCCGAATCAATAACCCCAAGAAAATCCAATTATTCCTCCAATTATAGG